>NW_011266672.1:0-454 GCF_000146605.3 Meleagris gallopavo
ATATTTATTTCATCTTTACAGAAAACAAAGAAAAGCAGTAGTATCTTTGGAAATACTTCTTGTATCTTTTATAAAACATGTAGTCAGTGCTTGGGTAGAAAAAATGCTGTAGACTAGGATCCAACCCATGACCCACAGGTTGCATGCAGCCCAGGTCAGTTAGTAGTGTGGCCCTACATGATGACCTTTTGACTTTATTTTGTGATTTTTAGCAAGGTTTTTCGTGTGTTTTTGTGCAGACTTCATAAGTGACAATGTGGAGAGGAAGGCACAGGCACAAACAGTCAAATTGAAACCCATGCATATTACATGTTCTATGCTCTTGTACTGGTTGGAAAATAATTGTAGTTTTATGTGTTTGTTGGCTTTTTTAAAAATGTTTTAATAAAAAAATTACTAAAAAAAAAAACTTTTTTTTTTTTTACTTAATTAATTAGTACTAACTAAAAATTAT
>NW_011266673.1:0-398 GCF_000146605.3 Meleagris gallopavo
GACTGGTGCTCCCTTGTATACCTATGGCTCCTTCCAGAACTCGGGCAGGTTTCCCAGAGACAGTGTTTGTCCTCTTAGCAGCACCTGCAGAAACAGAGCAGGCACTCTGCATTGCATTACCTCTAACAGCCTGAATTCTCCGTTCCTTTTTAACTCCCTGGACTCCTGCTGTTTTGTAGCTAACTTTGCATCTACTTCCATTATTCCCCTGCCTTTCTTTTTTGGTATTACAGTCTCTAGTTTTTGAGAAGAAAGAGGGAAGAGGTCCAGTATTTTTTTTTCTCTATGCTGTTTCCAATATTGTTCGTCTGTTGAGAATGCCCACTGCTTATGCTGGAGGGTATAGCAACTGAAGCCTCTGACCAAGGCCACAGCTGATAGGACTTCGGCCAGCAGGG
>NW_011266674.1:0-407 GCF_000146605.3 Meleagris gallopavo
GGCATCAGTAGCATGATGGGTGGAGGGACCCTTTCCCTTGAACATCCAGTTCAGCACTGGCAGTCGAGGTGCCAGAAGGAGCTGTGTTTCTGTACCGATTACTTCGGAAGCAGCCCGAACCCCCTCATACGCGGCTAAGATCTCCTTCTCAGTTGGAGTGTAGCACTCTTCAGACCCTCTGTACGCCCGACTCCAGAATCCCAGGGGTCGGCCTCGGGTCTCTCCTGAGGCTCTTTGCCACAAACTCCAAGTGGGACCTTTCTCTCCAGCAGCAGTGTAGAGGATGTTCTTCGCATCCTGTTCCATCCGTACTGGCCCCAGGGCCACGGCACGGGCTATCTCTTGTTAATCTGCTCAAAGCCTGCTGCTGCTCAGGACCCCACATAAATCATTCTTCTTCCGTGTCA
>NW_011266707.1:0-430 GCF_000146605.3 Meleagris gallopavo
GAGAAGAGAAGAGAAGATCACAGAATCAGAGAAGAAAAAGAGAAAAGAAAAGAAAAGAAAAGAAAGGAAAAGAGAAGAGAAGAGAAGAGAAGATCACAGAATCACAGAAGAAAAAGAGAAAAGAAAAGAAAGGAAAAGAGAAGAGAAGAGAAGATCACAGAATCACAGAAAAAAAATGAGAGAAAAGAAAGGAAAAGAGAAGATAAGATCACAGAATCACAGAAAAAACAAAGAGAGAAGGGAAGAGCAGAGAAGAGAAGATCACAGAATCACAGAAAAAGAAAAGAGAGAAAAAAAAAGAAAGGAAAAGAGAAGAAGAGAAAAGATCACAGAAAAATCACAGAAAAAAAAGAGAGAGAAGATCACAGAATCACAGGAAAAAAAAGAGAGAGAAGAGAAGAGTAGAGAAGAGAAGAGAAGATCACAGAAT
>NW_011266711.1:0-309 GCF_000146605.3 Meleagris gallopavo
CTAAATGTAACCTTGACACCAACCCTATTCCTGATCCTAAATAAAACCCTGACCCTAAATGTAACCTTGATCCCAACCCCATCCCTGACCCTAAACAAAACCCTGACCCAAAATGTAACCTTGACCCCAACCCCATCCCTGATCCTAAACAAAACCCTGACCCTAAATGTAATCTTGACCCCAACCCTATTCCTGACCTTAAACAAAACCCTGACCCTAAATGTAACCTTGACCTTAAATGTAACCTTGACCCCAACCCCATCCCTGATCCTAAACAAAACCCTGACCCTAAATGTAACCTTGACCCAA
>NW_011266742.1:0-317 GCF_000146605.3 Meleagris gallopavo
ATGTGGAAAATGTTATCCAACAAGTCAAGGCAAACAGCTGGACCTGAAGCTTCTGGAGAGTAGGGCATTGTATTCTACATCAGGCACCTTTTGCAAGTATTGTGCAAAGCTCCAACTGAACAGAAGTAGTTCAGTTCAGTCCCTGACCAGCGCCAGCTCTGGCCCTCCAACTGAACTCATGACTCAGCTTCTTTTCATAGCTTGGTCACGCCACCACAAATCTTTGAGACCAGGTTGATGAAATGTTACCCTTTTAAAAACAGTATGTTTTTTGATTATGTACAAAAATCTACTGTTGAGCTTGACTCTGCTGGATC
>NW_011266743.1:0-399 GCF_000146605.3 Meleagris gallopavo
AATGTGGACCTCATACAAAATAAGTGTATGACTTGTTATAAAATGGTTCAGAAATCAATAGGGTAAAAGTGATTTATTAGAGGCTCAAATCACTTTATATATTCTACGTTGCGCTATAAGACATTTATATCCCTGTGTTACGTTATTTTCAAAGGATTGTGATAACAAGTCTGTAATTTAAGCAGCAAAAAACATTCATTCACAAGCTGGATGTCTATAACCATACAGTATGAATAGAAGTTAGTAATCTGATCTAGAAACCAGGAAGTAGAAATACAGCAGATGAATCAGGATATTTGTAGTTCTAGCTGAAAGTTAGTTGAAAGATCCAAGTTTCAATTTGGAGAAGCCCTGGATAACTTCGTATAGCATACATTATACGAAGTTATACGATTATAG
>NW_011266747.1:0-330 GCF_000146605.3 Meleagris gallopavo
CTTTTATCTCTGATTTCTAGTTTCGTTCAGTGGAAATAATTGGCTTATTTTTCCACTATGTTTTTTGTTGTTTGTTTTTGTTTTTTGCTTTTCTTTTAGTGAAAATGGGCTTTCTTCCAGAAATCCTCTCTGCCCTCATCTTGGCTGAAACTTCTTTCTGTCCTTAATGTCCCTTCATACTTAATTTAAAAAAAAAATATAATAATAATAATAAAGTAATTTTTTAGCTTGAGCTAAGACCTATACTTTAACTCTCATGTGACAATTGCTTCTCATAGGTTATACAAATGTCTGCTGGAGTCCACTCTCCCCAAGTCCACGAAGGTATGA
>NW_011266751.1:0-315 GCF_000146605.3 Meleagris gallopavo
TGCAGGTGAGGAATGCCTTTTCATCATCCCACTGAAACATGGGATGGAATCTCAACAAGAACCCATTTTCCCTGGATACAGCCATTCAGAAGGGCACCGTTGGAGCTGGAAACTCCTCCCCAGCCCAGCTTTTCTGCTGAGACACCTCCCAGCAACCACCCAGCACCAAACCCAGCTCACCTGGTCACTGCTCAGCCTAAGCTGTGCCCAGCTCACACACATGCCGCAGCGGTGCTTCCAGTGGGCTCTCACAAGGTAATCTCTCGAAGAAAAGCACAGAGCTCAGTCTCCGTGTGCAACACGCTCACCAGAGCA
>NW_011266753.1:0-335 GCF_000146605.3 Meleagris gallopavo
CCTCTTTCCTTGGCAGCATATGGCAATGAGTCACTACTGACTTGTATTCTGCAGTTATATCAATGCTTAAAACTGTGGTTGAATAGGCATAGAAACTCTGTAGAGATAGCCAGAGGAAAAAATTAACTTTTTTTTTTTAACAGTAATTCAGATGACAACTTACTGAAGAACATAGAACTGTTTGACAAACTTTCTCTCCGATTCAATGGCAGAGTTCTTTTCATTAAGGATGTCATAGGTGATGAAATCTGCTGCTGGTCTTCTATGGACAGGGTCGGAAACTTGCTGAAGTCTGTTGTACCTCTATAGTGTATGCCACAGAGAAGAAGCAAACC
>NW_011266761.1:0-303 GCF_000146605.3 Meleagris gallopavo
TTTTATTATTCCTTATTTTGTCTCTCTTTTGGGACTTGGAGAAGCTGATTATATACAGGCAAAGGCCATTCTTCATATGCTGATTTGTTTTTTTTGCTTAAATATTTTAGTAGACTTTTCTGCGAAACACTAACTCTGAATTTTAAAAGATGATGAATAATAGAATTTTATTGGATTATGGTGATATTTCAGAATACGAAGTTTTTGCTGAGTTATAGCTGCTTCAGCAGCTTCGAAACTACAGGTGATATGAAATCCAGGCTTAAAAACTTGGGAGTTTTTGTCTATCTATAAAAGCAACTT
>NW_011266762.1:0-325 GCF_000146605.3 Meleagris gallopavo
TTTGTTCAACTTTTTGATAATATCAGCCCATATCACCCAGAATTTTGGAAAAAAACACACACCTGTTTATATGATCATCCAATTATGAGAATAGGGTAAGAGATCTTTACTTAAATAAACTGTAGGCCTTTTGAGCGAGGATATTTATTTTACATTAAACAAATCTGTCTATATACTGGTAATTTAAGTATCTAGTAAAAAATGTTATTTTTCTTGTGCTTGTTCAAGTACGTATGATAAAGTCTGCAGCTAATCTACCTTTATCTCTACATCTTCACACTTTCCAACACTGTCATAATGCTGTATGCATAGAATGAGTGGTTTC
>NW_011266763.1:0-363 GCF_000146605.3 Meleagris gallopavo
GCTTTAGAAGAGAAAAAATAATTTGATTTTTTTAGTTAATATTTCCACATGATAATGGTTTAGAATGTAATCTGCCTTCAAAAACGCCCTCAAGTTTGGCTTTATAACAGTTGTCAAGATTTTGCTTTAAATCTATTTGTCTCTCTGAAACCTGGCAAATGTAGATTTGGAGACCAAGATTAGGATTACATTAGGAGTGCTGGCAAACTGTTAGATGAACTCACTAGTTTGGGAAATTGTGTATCTTCCATCTCAGTTCAAAATTCCGGAGAACAACAAAACTGTGATTGCTCATAGAGACCTGGTCTTAGGCTCTGTTTGCCTAAGACTTCATAGACCTGGTTAAAACTGTAAGTCTATTTT
>NW_011266764.1:0-369 GCF_000146605.3 Meleagris gallopavo
CTTTTCACTCACCTTAGATTTTTTAATGGAGAGCCAACTGATGTGGCATACCCAGAAGCAGTCGTGAAAATTCTATTTTATAAAACATAAAACAAACCCATGTATCTGTAATTAAAGAATTGTCACAATAAACCTAGAGGTCTGGTGATTGACCCCATGCTCTGCTCAAACACTGCTTTTGACAGTAGGAAGGACTGAAGCTTTAGATGGGTGGACAAACTCACTGTTTAGGCACTAACAGTTAAACTGTCCCCTGCTAAGAAATATTTCAAAATTCATTTCAAAAAACAATTTTCTCTACAACATGCTGTAAGCTGATCTGGAGAAAAAGGAGCTCCTTGTTCTTGCTGAACCTCTGTCACTGCATAG
>NW_011266766.1:0-331 GCF_000146605.3 Meleagris gallopavo
AAGTAACAGTCACATTTGCCTTCAGGTTGCTAATTGTGAGGTTAGCAACACTTGATGATATAACACTGCTGATTAAAGATGCATTCTTCAAGGACAGATCCTAGAACAACAAAAAGAATCAGATTTTAAAATCAAAGAAAGCAACAGTAGAGTACAGTTTACACAAGTTCAGATATTATGCGAAGCGAGTATTGGACAAAAAAAAATTCTTTTTAAATAAGGAAATTAAAAATATATTTTATGGCCAAAAACAAGTCAGTTCAGATTTTATTTCTGCTCTAGCATTGAATTTAAACTCTTATGAACAGAGGATCAAAAAGGTACCTGGAAT
>NW_011266768.1:0-414 GCF_000146605.3 Meleagris gallopavo
TCTGGAAATGCAGAGCAAGTCTACCACTGTCAAATGAGAAAGATTCAGCCAATTTAGAAGTATTAAGCTGCTTGCCATATGTTTTGAGAATGTACAAAGTAGTATCATTAGCACTAATAAAACTGTCACAGTTACAACATTTGTGATTATCTATTACATGCGGTATTCATTTTGGTACATTATGGAGAGGTGTGGGAGTGTTTACAAAAGAATTAACATATTACCAGCAGTGACGTCAACACTGAAAATCATTTATTTTCAGATCCAGGCTTTTGCTTGCTTTTAACTTCTCAGTCTTTTCTTTTCTTTTTTCTTTTTTTTTTTTAAATTGTCTTCGTAAGTCTTAATTTTGGAGGTTAGAAGTGAGAAAACATTTCTATTACCAAGCTCAACCATTGACAAAGAGGTTGAAGG
>NW_011266769.1:0-373 GCF_000146605.3 Meleagris gallopavo
CACACTTTTTCTGTGAGCCTTTCTTTTGCTTACCCAGCTGGAAAGTTAAAATATTTTCCTAATATCTTGCCTGAAAATTAAAGCAGTTACTTCTTGTCCCACTTGCAGTGGGCCTACAGAACAATTGGTCATTATGCACTTACCAAAAAAAAAAATTACCTCTTCAGTTGGACAAGTTTAAGTGCACGCCTCTTGTAACCTACCTTTTTTTTTTCCTGTTTAAAGCAAGTCCTTGCTCTTTCAGGCTTTCCTTAGAGGTCCTTTCTGTACCCCTTCACATCTTTTCCTTCCCTTTGAGGTCATCAGTTTGGAGCAGTCCAGAACTACAATGCTCCAAAGAATAAATAATATCCAGCTCTTCAGAATTACACTG
>NW_011266770.1:0-322 GCF_000146605.3 Meleagris gallopavo
ATTCAGACTCTCAAAACACAGCTATACTGTCTCCGAAATGTACATTTACAAAACACAAAAAGATACTTTTATCAAGTCATTTGGGAAAAAAAAGTTATAATGCTACAAACACAGTATAATTAAGCAAAGTTTAAAGAGGCTTTTTCTTCTCTAGCATTTTTTTTCTGCCCAATTACTTTTAACAGTATTATCCTGTATATTTATTGACATTTCTTATATGGAGTAGAAAGAATATATATGTATGCAAGTATACATGGAATTCCTTAATTGAACCTCCCTTCACATAAGAAGCTGTTAGACTTATAAGCATGTGAGGCCGCAT
>NW_011266771.1:0-389 GCF_000146605.3 Meleagris gallopavo
TTATGTTGTTTCTACATCTTTGCTTCTCAAGAATGTTTCTTTCTTTTTTGGGCTGTGGAGGGGAGAAAAAACGATGTTGTTTCTGGCTTGTGTTACATGGGTGCTCAAGCCAGATAAGCACAATACTGCAGATTGTTTTGGCTCACAAGTACCTCACCTACACAAAAGCCTTTTTCAAGTCTTTAAAATTATATATATATATATATATATTTAAAACTTTCTCCTCTCATTGGTAGACTGTTGGATACTATTTTTTTCCTGCTCTGCCTTTCTTAAAATATGACTATGGTTGATTGCCTGTGACATAATGGATTTGTTTGAAGCGCAGTTCCTGTCCACTATTGGCAAGATCTCCTTAGTGGGACGAGCAAAGAAGAAAAAAAAAATCA
>NW_011266773.1:0-334 GCF_000146605.3 Meleagris gallopavo
GTCTCGTGGTCTTTGCTTCAGTTGTTCTGACAGATCCATGAGCTGTGCTACATGTAACGTGGCCAGTGCAGGGGGCCACTCTCCGGGTGCCAACGCTGGAGGTCTGTCTTGGAACTTTTTGGTCTTCTGAGTCATTCCTGGCCTTCTTTCTAGAGGATCTGAGGTTTGCAGATCCTCCAGTTGGCTTTTAGTTTGCTCGGCCTTCTTGGGTACACGTGGGATCCAAGGATCCTGCTGATGCAAATCTTTTCCCTCTAGTGCAATGGTCTTAATTCAAGGGAATCCCTTGAAGGTGAGGCAGCTTGCCTGTCGTAGATGTAATTTCATTTTCCAG
>NW_011266774.1:0-429 GCF_000146605.3 Meleagris gallopavo
AATCAAGTTGACATGTAACCCCTGCCACCACCCAAAAAAAAAGTTAATATCTTTCACCTATTCTGAAAGCCTTTTTACTGAGGTTCAGGTTAGATTTGTTCTTCAGCTGCTCCATTTCTGGCTGAGCTTTCTCCCCCTGTCTTTGGCTCTGTAACAGGTAGTTTCTAACATTGCAGGTGAGTGCTTAATATGCAGGTAGCATCAATTTGCCAGTAGTACCAAAGACACCACAAAGTCTGTTAGAACAAAAGCTACTTTGTGTCCCACACATGAAGAGATGTTTAACAACAAGTTTCATGTAGAGCTAAATCAATGAATCCTGGTATGTGGGACTTCCAGAACTCGTGTGGGTTCTCTGTTGCCCATTGAAGGATGACTGTGTTGGCCTTTTTCTCCATGGCCATTGATAGGCTGTCTTTTCCTCTCGTG
>NW_011266775.1:0-310 GCF_000146605.3 Meleagris gallopavo
AGGGGAGAGGGGAAAAAGAAAAGAAATGGAGAAGAAGGAGGGAAAGGGAGGGAAGAAAGGAAGGGGAAGGAAACGAAAAGAAACTGAGAAAGAAGAGGAAAATAGGGGAGCATTAAGGGAAAGAAGGTGGAAAAGAAGCTCCTTTCCCAGTCTCAAAGCACACCATGCCCCAGGCACAGGAAACATAAACTCCTATGACCACACTCAGCATTTCCTACAGCGATCCTCTCGGAGCATTCATTCAAATCCCCGCACACCTGGCAGCCACCTACATCTCAAACATAACGCTGCAGCTGAACAGCTTTTCCTT
>NW_011266778.1:0-323 GCF_000146605.3 Meleagris gallopavo
AAAACAAAAAACAAAAAACCAACCCAACAACAACAACAACCCTTCAGGGTGTTATATTTCTCTTACCTTCATAAAAGCCAACGCTACACAATAGAGGGAAGCTGCCTGAGCTGCTGGCTGGGTGAGATGGTACTGTGATGGCAGGGACTTGCTGGCCAGCTGGCAGATAAGCCAAACCATCAAGCTGCTGCCTCTCTATAAGAGGAAATAAGAATACTTGTATAGGAGGTGGGGAATAGTGGTGGATTTGGAGGAGAAAAGATTTGAGGTTATTACAATAGATAGGTTTTAAAGGTGTAGGGTAACAGTCCAATAGAAAAAGT
>NW_011266779.1:0-398 GCF_000146605.3 Meleagris gallopavo
ATTTGGAGTAAAAGTGACTAATGCCTCTAGCAGCCCCTGATGTCACAAATTGCTAACCAGGAGGGAAAAAAGCTGGACTTCAGGGATGATAAGGACCATATGTGCATTCCAGCAAGACTTGTAAACTCACTGGAAGAAATAATAAAAAAAGGAATTGAGGAAGGAAAGGAAGGAGGAAGGGAGGGGAAGACAGTGTCACAAACAAGAATGAAGACCAAGTAAAGGCAGTGCCCAATGAGAACCAGATGCTCTCAAATCCCCTGTCCCAGCTCTCCTGACAGGAGGACAACATGCAGCTAACTGCCTTTCTGACTCTCTGCATCAACCTGACAAATTAATGTTACAGTCAGTGCCATTCTCCTCAGGCTGAGACCCCATCACTCCTTCCCAAAACTGCT
>NW_011266781.1:0-391 GCF_000146605.3 Meleagris gallopavo
AGGTGCTGGTACAGATTTTTGTGGGGTTTACTTTTCTGTAAGGCTTGAAAAAAACGAAACAAAATGAAACCACCTGCATGTACATGCTTGAAACATTTATAGAATAGCTAGTGTCTACTAAATGGACATCTGCTCAACAGAGAAGCTGTAGGCAGGCCCAAATTGGGAAAGACTTAAATTACCTGCTTTTCTCTTATGCTTCCAGTAAAAATAAATAAAAAATAATAAATAAATAAATAAATAAATAAATAAAATAAAATAATAAAATAAATCTGTGTAAGAAAATCTGTTGCATTTCATAACTAAATGGGTTGATTACTTTGGAAGAATAGCCTACTCAATTATCAACTAGGTAAAATGGTAAAAACTCTGCAGCATTGATAAAGAAGAG
>NW_011266793.1:0-327 GCF_000146605.3 Meleagris gallopavo
TTGAGTCTTTAATTGTACGTTTTTATATAGGCATGCATATATAAATGTAGACTGTTCTAAATCTGTGGGGAAGAAGTTGTGGGGGAAGGAGAGAGGAAGTTGTTTCAAATGTGCTTTTTGTTAACTTTTTTGTATAACTAACCATTAACTGCCTCTTGGTGGAGCTGATGTTTCATATACAGCTAGAGTATATTAGCCTTCTGCTTTCTATTGGGTCAATTATGTTCTTCCTATTCTATTTTCCTCAGAAACAAACTCTTAAGCAAAAAAAAAAAAAATTAAGATTGTTTGTATGAAGTAGAAACTTGCACTGAAGGGCTCTTCCTT
>NW_011266797.1:0-368 GCF_000146605.3 Meleagris gallopavo
TTTAATCCACATAGGGTTGTGTTGTGTTGTTTTTACCTTCTATTAATCTTGCTTCAGTTTATCAGCCACTAGATTTTTGGTCTTTGCTTCTAGGTCCTCAAGTGCATTGCTTCTTTGAATGGAGACCCTACTGTTCATGGCTTTATAGTGCAGCTCCCTCTTGACTCTGATAAACCTATCAATACTGAAAAAATAACCAATGCTGTTGCACCTGAGAAGGATGTAGATGGGTAAGCTGACATCAGCCCTAGAGAACATCACAGCTACTCCAGAATTAGACCTTTTTTTTTTTTTTCTTCGTTTTTTTCCTCCCTCCCTTCCTTTACTGTATTTGAGACTGGGAATTTACTTGGCCTTTTTATTCTTTC
>NW_011266801.1:0-341 GCF_000146605.3 Meleagris gallopavo
GTCTGCCATAAAGCAAACATGACAGGGAAAAGTTCTAAAAAAAACAACCAACATCAATTACAAAACCACCACAAACCAAAACACAAAATAAATTTTCAGTGATATTACTAACAAATGTTTATAACACTACTCTGGTTGAAAGCTGTCATTTACCTAGAAAATAAATAAAATATACAAATGCATTTACCCACGTATTTCATGAGACCCTAAATTCATCTTTTGTGCGTATAGAGGAAGCAATAACTGAAGAAGAGATTCAGAATTTGGCCAAAGTATTTCTGTGAAAGGATATGACACAATATCACAATACTATCTCACACATGAGACTAGTTACCATTCTT
>NW_011266807.1:0-357 GCF_000146605.3 Meleagris gallopavo
AAAAAAGTTTTCTCTACAGAAAATATCAGAATATGTGTTGCTTAACAAAAAAAAATACAGACGTTTTGAGTTAGGACAAATTGGACCACTGTTTGGGTGTACTTTCGCAGAACATCCAGCAATTCAATTACCATGGTGTTGAGTGAGGAGCATCATGGAAGATTTGTGGGAAAGCAAACTGCCACTTTTCTCTCTCCCTAGTTGTTTAGAGCAATCAGGAATAGGAAGATCCACTGGATACTTTGGGCAACATCCACCTACAGCAGGAGGGCTCAGCAAAAGAATTTGCTGATCCCAAGATAGCATTCATATCTAGGACAAATTAAATGATGGAATATTATCAGAAGCCTCAAAAAA
>NW_011266817.1:0-317 GCF_000146605.3 Meleagris gallopavo
AAAAAAGTGCACCTAACACTTCAGTGCCACTTGGAAATATAATTTTTCTTTTTTTGCTTTTCTTCCAAGCGAGGTTACAATTTTTTCTGTTCTTTATTAATACTGAGCTATCATTTTTTTCCATGCTTCACACTCTCTACCATCTTCTTCTCCTCAAATAAAGGAAAACTATTGAAGGAAGACTTTAATGTAGTGTGACTAACCTTGGAAACTTTGAAAGAAGTTTTGTTTCTGAAATGTACATCTATGCTATTTCTTTCCTGGTTTGTTTTTTCTTTTTTCTTTTTTCTTTTTTCTTTTTTCTTTTTTCTTTTTTT
>NW_011266820.1:0-320 GCF_000146605.3 Meleagris gallopavo
TTTGCCTAATAACGAGAATTTAGTACTTAAAGTCCTTAAAGCAACATGTTCCTTTGGAGCATACTCTAGTTAACTACATTACAATTTTCTTTTTGTTTTTTTTTTAATTAAATTGAAAATGTCAGTCTTGTAAGCTAACGAAGAAAGAAAGAAAAGTTATGCTATTTCTGTATTGTCTTGCAGTAGCTGTACTTAATCAGCATAATAATATCAGTATAACAGTGCTTTGTAGAAACTTCTTTTTAATAGACAAACTGAGTAGTGTGCTTGCAGTGCCTTAGAGGTCTTAGCTGTAGTAGACAAACTACAAAGTTGGGGAG
>NW_011266826.1:0-339 GCF_000146605.3 Meleagris gallopavo
CTGTGGTTTGAAGTGCCCGAGTGCTCTTATTTTGAAAAAAGCAGAGTTTGGCAATAAAAAAAAAAAAAAAAAACAACACTTAGAAATGGCCCTCTTGTAGTAGAGGATGCAACCAGGAGCCCCTGGAATTGTAACGGCCCTGAGCTCTGATACACCCATGGCCTAACATGGCAGAGAGAGAGTTGCATGCTGTGTGTCATTGCATCCAGATAAGAATAGTCTGAGAAACATCAGACGTTCTCCTTGAAGCTCCAAAGCAACTGCTGCCTGACAGCTGGAAAGCTGCACGTGGAGCTGGGGCTGCACTGGAGCCCACTGCTTCCACGGCAGTTCCAGCCC
>NW_011266829.1:0-321 GCF_000146605.3 Meleagris gallopavo
GTTTTACTGTAAGGGATTGCTCCAGGAAAAAAAAAAAAAGTAGCACAATTATAAGCTCTATTTAAGATATAATAGAAGTAGTACTTTGAAATAACAAGACAAAAGAAATCTACTTTTAAGCTTCTGACCTCAAGGTCAAATGTGATAGTACCAATTATGAACAATATGAAAAAGTGGTTAGTGCCAGCATGATTCACTTCATTGTTCTTTATCTCTAGGAGAAAGACAAACTGGAAACATCCAAATGTTGGCAGAAAATTTTTCTTTCATGCTACATATGAATCCTTTAGATCATGAATAATGGCAGTCTATAACTAAGTA
>NW_011266838.1:0-338 GCF_000146605.3 Meleagris gallopavo
CAAGGATCGAGTCCAACTTCCTCCCCAGAGGACCACTCAAAACTCAAGCCCTATCTCTGAGAGCGTTGTCCAACTGCTTCTTGAACTCCAGTAATTTAGTGCCGTGCCCACTGCCCTAGGCAGGCTGATCCATGTCCATCGCCCTCTGGTGCAGACCCTGTCCCCCAACCCCCAGCCCGCCCTTTTCCCCCTCACACAGCTCCATGCCGTTACCTCAGGCCCCTGTCATTGTCACAGAGAGCAGAGCTCAGCGTGCCCCTCCACTCCCTGTGAGGAGTTGCAGCCACCATCAGGCCCTCTACAGTTCCTCCGAATTTTGTGACAGGATGTTGTGTTTC
>NW_011266839.1:0-337 GCF_000146605.3 Meleagris gallopavo
TTATTCCTGCCTAGATCCATCAGGTTAAGCTGTGTACCTGAGTGCTGTGTGACACTGAGAGAAGTCCCCAGCCCTGTAACATTCCTGGAGTCAGCCAGTCAAATCCAGTGTTTTGTATGCAGCTATTCTTTATCCTTGCAATGTGTAATAGCTCAATTATGTGCACAGAGCTGAGAGACACATGAATACAGCACTGAAAGAGTGACAGAAACATAATGTGCTTTCCCAGGAATTTTCTATACAACTTAATTGCATTGCTTGTTCTCAAAGAATGGCAAAGAGAATTAACTTATTGGTAAATTAACAAAAAAAAGAAAAAAAAGAAAAAAGAAAAAAG
>NW_011266841.1:0-411 GCF_000146605.3 Meleagris gallopavo
GGTATTTTGGCCACAGAAGTTTCTGGTTCAGAGCAAAATATATATATATATATATTATTTAAATTAAAAAGTGAAACCCCCCCAGAAAAGAACAGCTTTTACAAATTGAAATCTAGGATTTTTTTTTTATATTTTTTTTTTCCCCTAATCCTCTTTCCTAGGGACAGAGGCTCAGCATTTCCATGACAATGGTCAGCGGGTGCTGGTGCAGCTGCATCCATCCTGTGTGGTGCCAAGTGGGGAACTCAGCAAATGCAGGGACGGGCAGGGAAAAGGCAAAGCAGCGTCTGGGAAAGGGGGATGCTATCAGCTTTGGGTTGGAAAGATTTCCCCCAAAAACACCACTTGTTGCCTGAACAAGCAAGAGCATCCAGGTTCCCTCATTGTGATGTGGGCCTGGGGAAAGCGGCA
>NW_011266847.1:0-417 GCF_000146605.3 Meleagris gallopavo
GGTATTTTGGTCCACAGAAGTTTCTGGTTCAGAGCAAAATATATATATATATATATTATTTAAATTAAAAGTGAAACCCCCCAGAAAAGAACAGCTTTACAAATTGAAATCTAGGAGTTTTTTTTTTTATATTTTTTTTTTTTTCCCCTAATCCTCTTTCCTAGGGACAGAGGCTCAGCATTTCCATGACAATGGTCAGCGGGTGCTGGTGCAGCTGCATCCATCCTGTGTGGTGCCAAGTGGGGAACTCAGCAAATGCAGGGACGGGCAGGGAAAAGGCAAAGCAGCGTCTGGGAAAGGGGGATGCTATCAGCTTTTGGGTTGGAAAGATTTCCCCCCAAAAAACACCACTTGTTGCCTGAACAAGCAAGAGCATCCAGGTTCCCTCATTGTGATGTGGGCCTGGGGAAAGCGGCA
>NW_011266857.1:0-411 GCF_000146605.3 Meleagris gallopavo
CCCCTAAAGAAGAAAATTGCTGCAGTGTTCTCTGTATTCATCAAATATTCTTGCTGTCCTCTGGAGGAACAGAAAGATCCACTACCAAAGGAAAAGATATATTCAGCATCTCTTTATGGTGGCTACATATATTTCTTTGTTTGTTTGTTTAAAAGCAATGTCTTTCTTTGATTGGGACCCAGAAAAGAAAATAAAAAGAGGGAGAGAAAAAAGTCAGGCTGGAGGGGAAAAAAAGAGCCTGCCCTGTGTCTCCAGCAGTTTCACTGCGGTGAGGAGGAAGGATTGGAAGTTCAAACCAACAGGAGCAGCGCTGCAGGAGTGACTCAGCATCCTCCTGCGGCAGGAGGGGAGCGTGGCAGCAGTCACCGCCCTTCTCTTTAAGCTGCAGAGACTGCAGCCAAGCCAGACCCA
>NW_011266859.1:0-392 GCF_000146605.3 Meleagris gallopavo
CAGCATGGCCCTCCATAGGGCAGCACCCACCAGCGTGCGTCATCCACCCCCAAGTACTGCACCCCTCATGCATCCCTCCATGCAAACCTCCCTGCACACACACTGCACCTTTGTGCAAGGCCACATCTGCATGCCCCATCCTGTTGAATTCCTTGTTCCATGCACACTGCGGCCCTAAGCATACCCTCTTTGTGCACCCTCCCCATGGTGTTCCCCATCCCTCGCACCATCCCATAAACTGCATGACCCCCCCACCCACCCCTGCACGTACACCCCAATGCACAAAGCCCCGTGCAAACTCCCCACTGCACACAATCCTGTGCATCCCCACTGCCATGCACATCCCCTGGTGTATGCACCCCCATTGCATACCTCCCTCATGCACTCACCCC
>NW_011266860.1:0-348 GCF_000146605.3 Meleagris gallopavo
AAGAGACACAACCACAGGTGGACTTCTGGCTTGTCAGTTATACATAAATGTATAAAATTTAAAAACTTAGTGTTTTGAGTTCATTTCATTGACAAGTTGCTAGTTTGATCTTACAGTTGCTGCTGAGCTCTGTCACTTGCTTGACAAAGTTGGAGTTCTCCACACTTGGAACCAGCTGAGGTTGGTTTGTAATTGAAATCAGGTTTTGACCTCATGCATTTTTCAATGGCAGCTTTTTCTTGCCATTCACTTATCACACTGTTTTAACAGAAATACTGGTAAGGTGAACTGCATCAGGAGACTTACCCAGCTAAGAAATTAAGCCTTTTCTTGTTTTTCTTTTTTTTT
>NW_011266861.1:0-457 GCF_000146605.3 Meleagris gallopavo
TGAATGGTAAAAAGAGTTGCATTCTCCTCCTTGCAGAATATCCCTTTTTTTATCTTCTGACTCTGCTGTTTTATGTACAGTTCAGGAGGGAAAACAATCTGCTTTTTAAAAATATATAATTTTTTTCAAGACAAAAATTTATTTCTGGCAATGGGGGTATTTTATGACAGAAGCTCATTGTATTCCCTGCAAATCATGGTCAGGAAATCCCCATTTTCTTCTTTCATAGTCTGTAATTCCTGGACAGCACAGCAAAGCCATGTAACTAAAAGCACGGCTTCCCCGGGATTCTCAGCTTATTGATCAGGGGAGAAATGTGGCTACTGCTACTCTTCGCTTAGCTTAAGCCTTAACCTGCTTCTACATATCCAGTATCATACATGGCTGAACAATGCCAACTGCATCGCCTGCAAATTCAGCATGGAATTTGGGTTATTTTGTTTATTGGTTTGTAATT
>NW_011266862.1:0-332 GCF_000146605.3 Meleagris gallopavo
CAATTTTCTGATGCGTGCATTCGTTTCCTGAGAGCCTGACGCTGCAGTTCCTTCAAACACTGAACCTGCAGGAAAGTCAGCAGGGCTCTCCCATAACAGCATGACGGTGAGGCCTCTTTATTTAATGCCATCTTCTGCATACCTGCTCGCCTTCCTCACCTTTTTATTCCTTGTATTCCCCACTGGAAAGAGGAGCTGCATTCAGCATCAAACACACCCTAATGGCTGCTCGGTCCCCCCTGCTCCAGGTCTTTCACACTGGAGTATGCGTTACAAAGGGGAAAAAAAAAAAGGAAAGAAAAAGAGAACAGAACGTTCCTAACAAAAAGCAA
>NW_011266863.1:0-373 GCF_000146605.3 Meleagris gallopavo
TTTAGTTAAATACCTTTAATGGTTTCAAGTGTCACCCTGTTTAACTTCTTTTTTCCTCCCACAACTTTTCTGTATTTGTTTTCAATTGAATCAATTCAGTAAAGATTTTTAACTACATGAAATAGTTGTTTCTGAAATATAGGCCTGAGAATATTGTGAAAGGTGGCAAAATGGAAAGTGGTTCCTTATACAGACAAATTAGCAGCAAAAAGGGACAGAGAACATTCTTTTTCTTCTGTTTCTTCTTTTTCCTTCTGAGTTAAACTAAATTGTTCCAAACCTCAATATTTGGTTGAATTTAGGGAAAAGTTCCAATCAGTGCTTGTTCTTCTAAACAAATGTCAAAATATAAATTCAGGCAATAAAAACCTGA
>NW_011266864.1:0-375 GCF_000146605.3 Meleagris gallopavo
AGAGGCAGATGAAGTGAAATGAAGTAGCTTCATTTATGGGTACAGTTATGACCCTTTGCACTGACAGAACAATATATCTTAAATTGCAGAATTAATTAGAAGAAGAAAGTGCTGTATTCAGTCATAACTTGTGATGTTTGTGTAACGTGATGTTGGTGAGAATGAGCAATCACAAGGGAGGGGGAATATGGAAGGAAGAAAAAGAGGGACGGGAGCAAAGATGTATTGGCTACTTGAACTTCCTTTCTACCACTTAGTCTTCCAAATCTGTGTTTTTTGTTTGTTTATTTTTTTTTTTTTCTACTTTGGGTAATTGATGCTGCTGATTGTGCTGGTTGCCTAATCAGTTAGACTGGGCATGTCTTCCCAAGTATG
>NW_011266865.1:0-342 GCF_000146605.3 Meleagris gallopavo
GGGCCAGGGGACGCACAGGCCTACTGCCCCCCTGTCACAGGCATAGATTGATCTAGATAACACCGTGACAGTTTTTGGTGGTGAATGTGGGCAAACTGAAGCTTTTAACATTAGCAGGACAAGAAAGGGATTTTTTTTAAGCCAGAGACTGCAAAAGTATTGCTACTTTGACCTTCATAGATTAGATTGTAGTCTGTCAAACTCTGGACATTGTACCAAGTGGGTTTTTTTTTGTTTGCTTTTTTGGGTTTTTCCTTTTTTAGCTAGTCTACTAGCTATGAATCCACTCTTTATTTTAGGAGTCACTGTATAAGAATTAAAAACTATTATGTTCTTGAGAAC
>NW_011266868.1:0-363 GCF_000146605.3 Meleagris gallopavo
GGTCTGGAGCACAAGTGTTATGAGGAGCAGCTGAGGGAGCTGGGATTGTTTAGTGTGGAGAAGAGGAGGCTCAGGGGAGACCTTCTTGCTCTTTATAACTACCTGAAGGGAGTTTGCATTGAGCTGGGGATTGGCCTCTTCTCTCATGTGACAGTAATAGGACAAGAGGGAATGGCCTCAAGATGCACCAGGGGAGATTCAGGCTGGACTTTAGGAAACACTACATTACTGAAAGGCACTGGAATGGGCTGCCCAGGGAGGTGGTGGAGTCGACCGGCCCTGGAGCTGTGCAAGGAACGTTTGGATTTTGTGTTGAGGGACGTGGTTAAGTGAGAACTGTTGGTGATGGGTGGACGGTTGGAC
>NW_011266870.1:0-504 GCF_000146605.3 Meleagris gallopavo
AGCTCCCTCAACACTTGTCTTGCATCCCACAGCAGCTCCCAGAGTGCTCAGCACATACTTGCTCTGTACACTGCAACTCCCTTCACTGTACGTGTACTGCAGTTAACAAGACATGGCACCCTATAGTGTCAGCCATATAGAGGTATACAAATTACGTATTCTTCAGTCTCTTTTTGGTTGCAGCAGCCACACTTACTCTCTCACATTTAGTCATAGTCTCTGACAAGAATCCTACCTTATTTCTGAAACACATGGAGACACTGAAGACAGCAGAATCAGCGATGATTTTTCCATTAGGGAAGATAACATAAACAATAAGTGTTGGAGCTGGAGCATAAACTGAGCTGAAGGTAACAGGGATGGAGAAGAAGCCTTTCAGCACTAGATGGAGGAGAGAGGGAATAAGAGAAATAAGTAAATTTGATAATGGAAAGGGACTCTGATCAGCTTTGCCTTCTGTACATGTCTGTTTAATTCCTTTCCTCAGCTATTTCAGGACCACAA
>NW_011266873.1:0-513 GCF_000146605.3 Meleagris gallopavo
AACCACTCTCACTGCCTTGACTATCTAAAAACCAATTTTTAAAAATTTTCATCTTGAAAGAAGTTTGTTTCTTAATCCATCCTTGCATGTTGAGAACATTATTCCAAGGTGAACACAATACTAGCGGCAACAATACCTATACCAATGATCATTTCCAGCAGCTATGTTACTTCTTGCTTTAAAGCCTAGGTGGTCTACACAACTAAGGTTTCCTATTCAGGATGAACACCCAATGCAAAATTCAACATAAATGCTCTTTCATCTCCGTTTGAATGAAAACTGATCACGTAAAAAGGCATCTCTTAAAGATTCTGGTCACAGACTGGTGGTTTTACAGTCAGTATATGACTAGAGCCAACTGTTCTCAGAGGAAAGAGACCATCTGAATTTTCTGCTTTTCACACTGTCTTACTTCTACTCAAGGCCAGCTACACCATACAGATGTTATTCCTGAGATCAGTTCAAGGAAATTGCATAGACATCAAGCAACTGAAACTAAGGGACCAACTACCC
>NW_011266874.1:0-515 GCF_000146605.3 Meleagris gallopavo
CTTAAACATCCTGCTTTTCTTCTTACCGTAAGACACAATGGTAGAACTGAACTGGTGGGATTAGTACCTCCAGTCTATTCACGTATATTGAAGGAAAAATTGCTGGAACAGAGATGCCATTTGGTTTATCCTTAGGGTTTATGCCAAGGCTGCGTGGCTCTGAAATGCTGGTACAGTTTGAGTGTCGGAAGTGGCCATGACCTTTCTGCTGCTATCAGTTCATTCCGGGGGAATAACTGCAGCTGACTGCAGCGTTGGTTTTGTTGTTCCATCCCCACAAAAGGTATTCTGAGAATCTGTTTTTTTCTGTTCCTATTATTAGTATTACTGCATTACTAGGATGATGGCTCATTGATGTACGTAGATTGCTCTGAAAGGATGCCTCTACTTATTTCCATAGAAATGACAACAGATACATAGAGTGAATTCTCAGCTACAAAACTCTGTTTTTCAACACGGTTACCACCATTAGCTATGCTTTTTTTCCAGTTGTTGAACGAGTGCCTGCATGCTGT
>NW_011266875.1:0-351 GCF_000146605.3 Meleagris gallopavo
ACTTTTCTAACTCTCTAACCCTCTAACTTTTTGTTGTTGTTATTATTTTTTTTTAGTTTTATTTTACCATTTTCACATTTTACTACATTTGTTTGAAAACCACAAGGTGCTACTATTGGCACTCTCCCGTTTTCATGACCACGTGTTTGCTAGAGACCAGTGGTGATCTCATGATACATTCTTAACACCTTCTGGTACCATAAGACTAAAGACTGTAACTGAGTGTATGATTACATATTTCTGTTCTAAGTGCTTGCACACAAGTGCTTATATATTAACTTTTTTTTTCCCTTAAGTTTCTTCAGTTGCTAATAATGAATAAGATAAAAACTAGTTATACAGTATATACAT
>NW_011266876.1:0-392 GCF_000146605.3 Meleagris gallopavo
GAATGTTGGATGCATTCCAGCATGATTTCTCCATGCTACAGACTGGAACTTTGGAAAAAAACTACTGCTGACTGTTAGTTGCAGGTAGTTGTATAGACACTGTATTTGAACAGTGCTCTGACTTTTTACCTACAGTACTCCAGTTCTTCACTATCACTTTTAACTGCTTAACTACCTTATCAGGATAGAGAACAGCAGTTTAAATAGGAAATCTTCTATCAATGGTAATTATGTTTGAAATCTCTCCCAAATTTTCAGAAACAAGACCAACACTAACATCTCTTATATCATTTTGATTAAATCCCATTGATAGCATTGCATATTTTTAACTCTTTTAAAAAGTAAAGAAAGGAAAAAAATAGGTGGGTAGTATTACAGATACGATACCTTTT
>NW_011266877.1:0-330 GCF_000146605.3 Meleagris gallopavo
GAACCCCAGTGCTGTGAGAGCTCTCTACAACCCTTGGCCTTGTCACACATTGTGTGCTATTAACGCCGTCTCTACAGCTTGGCAGACGATGCTTTTCTCCACGATTTCACTTCAAGACGTGGTCACACAGAATGCCAGTAACGACACGAAAACAAGACATGACTTAAATACTTCACATGCAGAACTTACATTCTACTGTAAAAGCACGGCAAGGCAAAAACTCAAGGTCGGACACACACCTCCCACCCACCCCTCCAAGACCCATTCTCAAGCATCAACGCTACCAGAGTGCAAGAGTGACACCGACTGAAACAGTCAGCAACAGGAAGG
>NW_011266878.1:0-416 GCF_000146605.3 Meleagris gallopavo
CCTTGGATATATTTTGGTTTGTTTGATTAGTTTAAAAGAAAAAATAATAATATATATATTATATATATATATTTCATGCCCATTTTCAAGGTAGAACATTTCAATTTTCAATGCAAAAATAAATAAACAAATAAGTAGTATAGATGAGATAGAAGAGGTTTAAACATAGACATGTATCATCTGCCTTTGATCATTTTCCATCTTTACATAGGAAGCCAACAAAAATAACAAACTCAATCAATTTACCTTCTTTCTTTTTGTCTGCTTCTCATCTCACAATCTGAAGTTGTCATTCTTGTCTTCTTTAAATTTTGTTCATGAAAGGCTAGAAAGATATAGAGCTTAATTCAGATATATTTTATAAATACCACAGTACATCATGCTTGCAACTGCACTTAGTGTCCCTCTCCTTGAGG
>NW_011266879.1:0-463 GCF_000146605.3 Meleagris gallopavo
ACATCTGTACGGATAGTTGGGCTGTGTACCGAGGGCTCACTTTGTGGATTGCACAGTGGGCCACCCAAGAATGGACTGTCCGTGCCCGGCCGATCTGGGGCAAGGACATGTGGTTAGACATATGGAATACAGTCAAACACAGGACTGTACGTGCCTACCATGTTTCTGGTCATCGGCCCCTACAGTCACCGGGAAATGATGAAGCCGACACGCTGGCCCGAGTTCGATGGATTGAGAATTCACCATCCGAGAACATCGCCCGTTGCTTACATCAGAAGCTACGGCGTGCGGGACAAAAGGCAATGTGGGCAGCTGCTAAAGCATGGGGACTGCCCATACAGCTAGCTGACATCGTCCAGGCATGGCCGGGATTGCGACGCTTGCTCCAAGATGAGACCGAGACCGCTCGCCCGAAACAACACGCCCATCTGCTAGAGGACATAACTCCTCTCCAGCGATGGCA
>NW_011266880.1:0-460 GCF_000146605.3 Meleagris gallopavo
TGCTGGAATGGCCTGTCCAGGAAGGTGCAGTTGCTGTCCCTGGCAGTGTTCAGGAGGCGTCTGGATGAGTATGGTTTAGTAGCTTGTGGTAGTAAAGGGGGGTTGTTTGTGGGGCGTAGTTTATGGGGGAGGTAGTTTATTAAAGGACATTAGCACTAGATGATCTTGTAGGTCCTTTCCAACCTCATGAGTCTGTGATTCTATGATTCTGTGATTCACCATGTTACAGAACATATGGATATTGAGAATTAGAGGCAACATACAAAAAAAATTAATAAGCTTTAGAAAAATAAGTAAAATAAAAGAATTGGGGTAACTGAGGACAGTTTTGTTCTCCTGGTAGACGAAATACTGAGAATTTTTCTTAGTTGGATTTATGAAGATTTTTTGTGCTACGTTTCCAGTGAAGACAGAATGAGAAATAATAATCTTAATTTGTAGCAGAAGTAATCTTGTTTGG
>NW_011266881.1:0-376 GCF_000146605.3 Meleagris gallopavo
AACCTCCATATCTAATACTAGACCAGGCTGCCCAGGGCCCTATTCAGCCTGGCCTTGAAAACCTCTAGAGATGTACTCAGGTTTTTATAAGACCAGTCTCATGAGCATATTACTCAATGTCTTTATACTTGGTGGTCTCGTTATGCCCAGACTGTAGCAGTTCCCATTTCTCAAGTATTCGCCCTTTCAAATTTCTTTTCTCAGAGTGAATAAAGATTTCTGGTAATTTCTTGGACAGTCTTGAGTGTTTGTTTCAAGAGAAGAAGAGTCTTTTTGGGCTTGGATTTAAGGTATTTTTTTTTTTTTCCTATACTTAGTCTCTACAGATTTCTACAGATTCTCAGTGTCTGACATCAGCGTGATCTTCAATGACTTC
>NW_011266882.1:0-445 GCF_000146605.3 Meleagris gallopavo
ATGCCTGACTTCAGAAATTTTAAGCCACACTCAGTTGAATCGGTGCAGATGTTTGCAATTTTATTATTTCTTCTTTTATTTAAAAAGAAGTCCTTGGAAGGCAAAAACTTGAAACAACAGTCACAAATGTTAAAACTGGAAAAGCACCAGGCCCAGAAGGATTTTCCCTTGGTTTTGTTTAATAAAGAATGTGTTATATTCTGAAATCAGAACCACTTACTTCCGAAGTGGCTTGGGATACGCATTGCTCTTTAGGGGAAACTTATTTCAAAGAGTCCCTGGGCTAACAGAACCCATTCCAATGCCCCTGTCGAAACAGTATGAAAATACCATTAGTTAAAGCCTCTTAAAAAATTGGATTGATAACACTCTGTTCTGAATCCACACCCTCTTTTCTCTATGTTTGGCTATAGGAAAGACCAATCCTTCTTATTTACTCTGTTTT
>NW_011266883.1:0-485 GCF_000146605.3 Meleagris gallopavo
TTTTTTCCTGAGTTTCTGAACTTTTCTCCAGATTATTGTATACCTTTTTTTCTTTAAATCAAAACTTAACAAGATTGATTTTAAGATGTATTTATTCTTTGGTCAGTTCTTCCTACCTACATACTGTTAAAGCTCTCTCTACCCCAGTAACTGCTGTTGCTCTTTTCTGGGTATTGTAAAGCATACCAATGGTAGGTTTTTAAGAGTTTAAAAAAATGCTTCATTGAATGTTTAAGATGAATTAAATCTAAATCAGGAACTGGTCTTGCTTTTTTGTTGTTGCTTTAATTTAAAAGCAGCTTGCTAAGATTTAGGTGCCTTCCTAGGTGTTCTCACATGCCTTATTTCCCTCAAAAGTGACTGATTGAATGATGCTATCACTTGGCATTTGTTTGGAGAAGAGGAGATGTTGTTTGGTTTTGTTTGTCTCGTGCATTTACTGTTGAGACTGAAAAACAGGCCTTCCTACCTGCTAATTATGCAAA
>NW_011266884.1:0-336 GCF_000146605.3 Meleagris gallopavo
CAATGTAAAACTGATTAACAGACCAAAACAGTTCAATATAAAACTGATTAACTAATTTGACAATGAAAATTAATTAGACAATGTTATCTAGGATTTTTCCCAAGTGCTATCCAGTTATTGAAATACTGCTTACATTTAAAAAGATATCTGAGAATGAAATGTGCCATCAGGGTAACTAGTTTCAGATTGCTGAAGAATTGTTAATGAGAATCAGGATTAATGTAAAGCTAGCAAGCTGTTTTCAGAAAGTAAACTCAAGAAAACCCTGTTAAATGGAAAATGACTAAGGAAAATCGGAACTAGGGTTAAAAACAAAATGACTAAAGAACAGACCCC
>NW_011266886.1:0-452 GCF_000146605.3 Meleagris gallopavo
TGCAAATGGTGGGAAGGACGGAAAAGGAGGGCCGCAGCCCAGAGGTGCTCTCACGTGTGTCTCCTTTTGCTCCCCCCAGCTCTTCCCGTAGGCTGAGAGCAGGCATCTATGGGGCATGGAGAGGTGCTCCCAGCCCCCCAGCCCTAAGGGCTGATTCAGCAGTGGACGACTGTGCTTTAACAGCATGTTACGGCTTCTGTTCTTAAGTTTGTGTCTGACTAAATTACCGGGCATAAAAAAATAAAATGAAATGAAATAGCAGGGTCCTGAATCTGATGAAAGGAGGCTTAAAGACAAAAATAGGACAATTAAAAAATCAGCACCTGCTCTCCCAGCTGAAATCGGAGGAACGTACAACACATGGTGGAAGTGCAAAGTGTGCTGCAGTCAGCATAAAGACGTTAGTCATGCTGGCTGAGGCGCTGTACTCCTCCCCCTCTGCCATTGTCTGA
>NW_011266888.1:0-497 GCF_000146605.3 Meleagris gallopavo
CCCTTCAACACTGCTATAGCTGAATGGGGTTTTGTTGAACATGCTACTTACTGTTCCAAACTGGCCCCAGAGGGCCAAAAAGGTCTTGACTGTTTTGTTCAATCACATTTAAAGAAACAGAACAACAACATTCTGAATGGGAAAAAGATTTCTATCTTTAGTCTGAGCAGTTAAGCAAGTTGAGAAAATATATCAGGAACAGCCTGTACAAATCAGAATGGAAATAATCCTGAAGGGGACTGCTCCCCAAGAAGGAATTGCACAAAAAACACACCATCCAGAAATTAGATGAAAGACATAGTAAAGCTTTCAAATTTTAGATGCATATAAACACGTATCTTTAGCATTACAGCTACTTTTAAGCCTTCACCAATTGAAATGTACCTTACTGAGGCATACCAATAGAAAACATTTGGTTTACAGATGCCTCAGTCAATAGGGAAAATGGCAAAGAGCAATATAAAGCTGCTGCATTGGATATTACCATTGGGAAGCAA
>NW_011266889.1:0-435 GCF_000146605.3 Meleagris gallopavo
TCTGATGCTCAGTATTGCCATAGCAACAACAGCAGAGGAGAGCGAGGGTCGGCGGGAGCCTCCTCTTTCTCCTGTTGATCATGACCAATAGGTTCCTAATGAAGAACTGACACTTCCAGGATGTCATTTTTATTGTTTTTTAGAAAAAATAAAAGCCCAGGACTGAGCTTATTTTAATACAAAATGCTGTGTAAGTACAATCAGCACAAAATTGTTCATCAGAGCAGAACTTCTCAAAAAAATAAAAAAAAAGTTTTTTCCTTTCAGATTTGTGTTTTGTAATTAATTATACTTTAAATGTATTCTTCTTTTTAATGATGGCAAAAATTAGATTCCGTGGTTTGCTTAACTTAGAATGTAATGTACAAAAAATTTGGGTGGTTGTGAGAAACATTTTCTCAAAAGAAACTGAGATGTCTGAGTCTTGAAAAGTGG
>NW_011266890.1:0-402 GCF_000146605.3 Meleagris gallopavo
GCTTGGTGACGGATGTGCCTCGTGCTCACGTTGCTTTCACCGGGTGTTCTTTCTTTCCCCATATTCAGGTCTCCCCAGTGCTGAGTGCTGTCCATGACTTGGGGTTTCTCGATTCACCAATAAGTGTTTCTGCGTGACATTGTTCAGTACCGTATGTGTAGCTTTCTTTTTTCTTTTCTTTCTAGGATTGGCGCCTCCACCACCACATGCTGTAGGTGCTGCCTGAGTTCCCACGTTGAACGTGTCCTGTTCCTCGGAAAGTGTGAACGTTATTAGACACGAAGATGTCTTCACTCTTTCTGGATGGGCCGAGTCCTCTGCCAGATGCTGTTGACCTTCTGGCCGCCTGAGTTGCTGCATTGGCTGTGTCCTGATCCTTGGTAGCGGGTAAGTGACACTGCT
>NW_011266891.1:0-446 GCF_000146605.3 Meleagris gallopavo
TCAATAAGGAATGTTAAGGGAATGAAATAGTAGATGTACTGACTCCACAATCTTCAGCTCCATATGTGCTTGAGCAAGAAGTAAGGTCTTCATATTTAATGGTTTCAGCTTAGATAGTATGCATATAGTAAATAGCCCAACGAATACAAGCTATATTTTCTTCAGAAGTTTTGAGAGAAAATAATTTGGTTATGCTACTTTCTTACTTGTTTGATACGTTTTTTTAAAGATGTTTCAGGTGAGACAAATTTTCTGACACGTTACCCATAAAGAAAATGTCCATTATGAAGCAGTCTCCCATTCACTGGCAATTTTTTTAAATTTTTTTTTTGTTATTTAACAAAATTATTTTTTATTCTTTTTTTTCCACTGTAATAGATGCTTCTTAATTAATAAGTGAGTTACTTTCCTTAGGTTCTCTCACTATCCTTCCTGCCTCAATGTTT
>NW_011266892.1:0-474 GCF_000146605.3 Meleagris gallopavo
CACTGCTGGAGAGCAGCAGGACGGTGCAGAGCTGCGCTGGAGGAGTGGGTCGGTGTTTTGAGGTTGCTCGGCAAGGCTTCCCATAGAGCACCCCGATCCTGTCTGGGGTCAGCAGGGCCAGGCAAGGGGACGAGGACAGCAGGGACAAGGCCAGAGCTGCTTGGAGCCGGAGCAGGAGCTGTGTCCCTGGGGGTTAGCGCGGGGCAGCTGGTGGGGGAGATGTCTGCCTTTGTCCTTGGGCTGTGTGGGAGCCGGGGCAGGGCTTGGGGTGGGCTGAGCGCTCGGGGCCTTCGGGGCCTGGAGGGCAGCACATGGCACCATTAAGGCCCGGCCCTGTGCTGGAGGAGCCGGGCAGCCGAGCAGCCCCGTAAGCCCATTAAGAGCTCAGTGAGCCCTGCGTCTCGGGGGCTGCGCTGGGGACTTGCACTGCTCTGCCAGAAACAGCCTGAGCCCACACGCCCCAAATCCCAGCAC
>NW_011266893.1:0-382 GCF_000146605.3 Meleagris gallopavo
GGAAAATATTTCTCTAATCCCAGATTTTCTCTGGGTTATGTTCTCATGCATACATGCATGCTTGCATATGTACAGTTTAGGCATTCATAAGTGATTATTCTATTTTTTGAAGCTAATGAGATTGGCTCCAATAAGTGTCAGATTGTTGAGATTTTTTAACGGTTTATACATTTGTCTGTGTACAATTGGAATCTCTGTTTCCATCCAGTAACTTGAGTTACTAATGTTAAATTCCTCTGGAGCATGCTTACCTCATTAAAACGAACAAACAAAAAAAAAAAGACAAATACAACCCAAACAAAGACAGTAAAAATGTCAGCTTTTACATATTTAAAGTTGAGAGCAAGAGTCTACAAACTTTGTAGGCTTGAGTAAGGAAGCA
>NW_011266894.1:0-459 GCF_000146605.3 Meleagris gallopavo
CAGGTCCTGGGACACCTCTGCCAGCAGCCGGTTCACCACTCCGCATGGCGGGCGGCTGTCATCTTCCCTCAGGACGTGCTCCAGCTCGCAGTACGCCTGCGCTCGGTCACCCTGGGGACAGGGATAGGTCACGTTTTGCTTTGCCCTTGTTCCCGGGGAGCCGCCCGCTGCCACCCATCGCTGTGCCGATGTGCTGCCGGGGCCTGGCACCCACGGGACCGTGGCACTGGGCCAGGGCAAGGATCAGTGGTTGGACGTCCCCAGCTCACCTCCTGGTCTTGCAGGCGCTGCAGCAGTAAATTCACGGCACAGACGGGGACAGGGCTTTCCACCCTGCCGCTCTCCCTGCGACGTGTACGTCTGGGCAAGCAGCCCACACAGGCAAAGAGACCTGGAAGGAAGAGCAGAGCAGCTGTCGCTGGTGTTGCTTGGAGCCAGGGCCGAGCATCCGGCCAGCTC
>NW_011266895.1:0-334 GCF_000146605.3 Meleagris gallopavo
TTGAGGAGAGTAATTGAAGTGTTTTTTTTGTTTGTTTGTTTGTTTGTTTTTAATCTGGAAAATACCCTACCTCTTACTTTACAACGTTTTAATTCTCTTGTTCAAGATGTTACTTAGTAGATTGCTGATTTTTAATTCCATTAATTCCATTTCACATTCTGTATCTTTTACTGTTATCTATTTCTCTCTTTTCCTTTTCCTTTTCCTTCTTTTTTTTTTTTCCTTTTCCCTTTTTTCTTTTATTTTCTTTTTAGGTTCTTCACTATTTAATCACCTAGAAAACCATAAATTGGATATCTTCCGCCATTACTAACATGTTCTTCTCTCTTTGTTT
>NW_011266896.1:0-522 GCF_000146605.3 Meleagris gallopavo
GAGTCTGTTGGTGCCCTCGGAGACGGGAGGAGGAGTGCAAACGGGTCCCGGCTAGGCGATGTGGGCAACCGCCGTCCCGACCAACCCCGGTTCCCCAGGTGCCTCTGCCAAATAGGTGTGAGGCCCTGGAACTCGAGGGAGAGGCGGATCAGGGTGCGGTGGAAGGTCCACTTGCGAGGCTGTCCCAGGCGAAGCAGTCGACCTCGCGCCTCAAGACTGCCTCCACCCGGAAGGAAAGAAGGGTGGCTGTCATTGGCAGCTCCCTGCTGAGAGGAACGGAGGGCCGTGCACATCAGCTTGACCGTACCAGTAGGGAGGACTGCTGCCTCCTTGGGGCGCGGGTCAGGGACATTTCTGGGAAACTTCCTGATCTGATTCGCCCTTCTGATTATTACCCCTTATTGCTAGTTCAGGCCGGCAGGGATGAAGTCACTGAGAAAAGCATGAGGACTATGAAAAAAAGACTTCAGGGGACTTGCGCGAGTAGTTGATGGAGCGGGTGTGCAAGTGGTTTTTTCTTCT
>NW_011266899.1:0-513 GCF_000146605.3 Meleagris gallopavo
ATAATATGTTTGGAAGCTTCATATCTGAATTCAAAGGAGGAAAAAGAAGAAAAGTAGAAAATAGTTTATAGTCAAGCCATAGATTTATATAGCTGTTGTAATCTAATTACAATGACTATGATGATTTGTTGAAACATAAATGTCAGCTGTAACATTTAAAGCCATGTCCAGTACACAGCACATTGAATTTGAGTGGCAGAAGATTGGCCTACTGGAAAATAATCATTGCTCCAGGCAGTCCCAAGCAGTTAATCTAAAACCCAATATATGTGAAATATGGTAATACAGCCACCAAAACCGTAATGCTAAAATCTGACCAGGGATTTTATTAAACATTTTGGTATGTTATTATAGAGAGAAAAACCAACTCAAAACACATGGAAATAGTTAATCAATTGACTTTCACACATGATAGCTACAATGTCTCGTAATTTGATCTTGACCTTGTGACATCACTAATTGCTACTCTACAGCCAAAAAATTATTACAGACTAACCATTCAGTAGCCAAGCT
>NW_011266901.1:0-485 GCF_000146605.3 Meleagris gallopavo
TTTTCATGCTAATTAGCAGCAATCTTTTCAGTGTTGGAATTACAGTTTTGTGTCACGTAAGGATTGTGGAGTGCAGCTACTTCCAAGTTATATTACTTTTAAGATTGGTTATAGATCTGAATTGCTTGATCTGCTGATTACATTTTTCTTCTGTCTTATTAAGACACTTGTTGGGATACTCTAGCAGTCACATGTGTTGTCTATAAAAAACTGTAGACTTCTGGTCTGTTGATAAGCAGATGTGTATTATCTGTTGAGTAATACAAGCTAGTCTAAGACATACATAACATTCTTTGCTCTATACATTTTTTCTTTTTGTCAGAAAATATACTGTTGTATTATATGCATATAATGGAAGGAGTGAATGAAGTATGTCTAAATTTTTTTTCTTTTGTTGGTCTGTAAGATAGGATATGCAATTCAAGGAAAGCTGTCATGTCATAGTTCTAAGAGTGGTGAGAGTTAACACTGTGTAAACATTAAAA
>NW_011266903.1:0-491 GCF_000146605.3 Meleagris gallopavo
TGCATTATGATGTCTGAGATTCCTTCTGTTCCCAGAATCTTTATTAAAAAACACAAAACTTCGCTGAGCCAGAGTTCTCTGTACCACTGCACCACATGCAGTGTGTTGTCAAAACAAAGGCCATCTTCTCAGAATGCTTGTCCCTCTTTCTGCACAAGGCCAGGTACGCTACAGCTTCTGATTGAAGGATCTTTTCATATGAGTAGAACACAGATTGAGTTTACAAAGATGGAAGTAATATTAATTTGATGAAGCTTTTCCTTTTCTTGGAATAAATCTTTGATATATCTACATTTCCTTAGCTATATCCTCCAAAGGAAAGTGCTAAAAAGATAGTGCACAGTGTGTAAGTAGCAAGTAGCATCATGCTGGCTTAAATTTGGTCATTGCTTTTCCTGAAGAGGAATAAAACCCTTTATATGATCAAGTTTCAACCATAACATTTGACTTGTTACCCAGACTGGTTGCGAGATACTCTCCACTGTGGTAAC
>NW_011266905.1:0-429 GCF_000146605.3 Meleagris gallopavo
CAGATATTCCCTCAGCAGCCCAGCTCAGCTTTTCCTACAGGCTTTTAAAGTTGGTTTTTGTGTTGTTTTTTTTTTAGTTATATTATTTCTTCACTCTCTTTCTTGGGGGTGAATGGAGCAAGAAGGGGCAGAAGACCTCTCCTAGTTCTTCCTTGCGAGGAGGGGAAGGAATTGTCCTCAGCCCATGACTTTTTTCTGCTCTTTTGACATAGGAATAATGTGAGATCTTAGAAAGGGAGATCAAGAAAACAACCAATTTGAAGAAGGTATTTTTACAGCTATTCAGAGACGTTACACTGTTTTATGGATTGTTTTGCAGTTTCCTCATTATTGACTTTTAAGATCTAGCACACTTGATGCATTGTCCAACTTTACGTTCCAGCTAGAAAAAGGTATTTTCCTATGGTTAGAGAGAGAGAAGGAAAAAAT
>NW_011266906.1:0-532 GCF_000146605.3 Meleagris gallopavo
TGAGGATTGCATTGGGCACTTTAAACCCTCATCAATCCACTGATGATGCTCAAGGAAAAAAAAAAGACAAGATTTTAAAAGCAACTCAGTTTGTTCTGCTTCTGATTTGCTAAAATATGCTGTTAAACGTTACTGTTCTACACAATCATTTTCATAATTGTACTTGAAAAATTATAGTTTGAACTAACGTGACAAAACTTTGCGTTCACTCATTTATAAAAACCTGCATCATTTAGAAAAGTACCAAAACCAACCAATCTTAATGCTAAAAAGAAAGTCACAGCTGTATCAGCCCCTCTGTGAACTATCAAGTGCCTCCAGAACTCAACAGTTTAGAAAAATATATTTTACTTTTACTGGGGAATAACAGAAATAAGCAAAGAAAAATACCAGCTTGAATGTAATGTCACTTCAGAACATATTTTCATGGAAAAACAGCTTTTATTTTCTTAATAATCCTACTTCATAGGAAAGCCAGTAAAGCATTCAGTCTCAGTCTTTGTCAGTGCTCTACTTCAGTGTGAAGTCTAGA
>NW_011266908.1:0-597 GCF_000146605.3 Meleagris gallopavo
CATCCATGTAACGCTGTGTACTGTATTCACCTGTCCAGCTCCTTTCTCCCCAAGATGTAAGTATTCAGTGGCATTGATTAACTAAGTATCAAGGAAGCTTAGTCCACCATACATAAGAAATACGCATAGCAAAAACGTGTCACAGACAAAAGAGTTTTTGTCTCCAACAAGTGCCATTTTGTATGAGATATTATCTTCATTAATTCTTTATAATATAATTCTATATTATAATCTATATAATTCTTTATATAATTCTATATATTCTCCAAAAACTATTGATGTAGTAAATTACCAATATATATATTTTTCTGATTACAATTCTTTATTCCCAAAAATTCCTATGACCCCTAACAAAACTCCATTCCTGTTCCAATCCTATGTTAAAATATAATTGTATTGCAATCCACCTTAAACCAAAAAATCAGTCCTTAATTTGTACACGTATGTTAAACCACAGCTCTCTGATCATCCTAATTGCTCTTCTCTGGACCCATACTGATAGGTCTGTGTCCTTCTTACCTTAAGAGGCCCTACTACAGGCCTCATGAGAGCAGTATATAGGCAAATTATCACCTCCTTGCTCTGCTAGTCATACTG
>NW_011266909.1:0-461 GCF_000146605.3 Meleagris gallopavo
TATTTGTTTTAGGATATTTTCCTTGCTAATCCACAGGTTTTTGTGTTGGTTCATGTAAATCTGCTTTTGCCATCGTCTCGTGGAATGGAGGGGATCAAAAAATTTAAGTTTTTAAGCAAATGAGGAATGAGTGCCACTGAAGAGAAGAAAAAAAAAAGAAAAAAAAAAGGAAAGCTGGACTATATTAAAACTCCACTGAAAAACTATGCTATGGACAGAATTTGCACGTACAACAGCCCATAGAGTTGCAGCAAAATTCTCCTAGTAAAAGCAGTTTATTTATGTTACTGCATAGGTCACACTGGAAGTAGTGCCTCCTATTTATTTCCATGGAAACTACCACTGATACAAAGAGCACAATAGCAGTATTTGATAGATCAACTTCTTGGCTACGCAACTCTAGTTTTCAGTAGCCATTACTATTAGCTATGCGTTTTCTCCAGCCTGCATGGCACGATTAT
>NW_011266910.1:0-347 GCF_000146605.3 Meleagris gallopavo
GGGAGCAGCAGCCTAGGGAGAAACAAGACAGCAAGACTGATGCACAGGGAAACATTCCTGAGCAGCTTCTTCCTCCACGCATCCTTGCATCCCCTCTGCCACTGCCGAGCCTTAACCCAAAGGCAGAGCCCCAGTGCTGCCAAAGAAAGTTCAGACTCCCTTCAAGGTTACCAAGGGGCCTTCGGTGTTTTAGAGAACACAGCGCTAACTGACAAAATCCTTCACACCACAGAGAAATCCCAGCAGGGCGGAATCACAGAGCATGACGTGAACGCCGCCGTGCCTCTAATGAGCACTGGAAGGCTACTGCAGGAATCCTGCAGGCAGCTCCTGGCTTCCAGGGACAG
>NW_011266911.1:0-510 GCF_000146605.3 Meleagris gallopavo
TCCACTCAATACCATGACCTTTAGCCCAGGTACCTACAAGAGAATTTTAAATGAGTCCCATTATCTGACTCAATTCTTTCTGGGGTACCATGTCGCCACAGGACTTGTGTCTCAAGACCTAGTATGGTATTTCGGGCGGTAGCGTGGGGTACTGCATAGGTTTCAAGCCACCCAGTTGTTGCCTCCACCATGGTGAGCACATAACGCTTACCATTACGAGATCGTGGCAAGGTGATATAATCAACCTGCCATGCCTCCCCATATTTGTACTTTTGCCATCGCCCTTCCTCCCAGAGAGGTTTCATTCTCTTGGCTTGTTTAATTGTGGCACACGTGTCACAGTCGTGAATGATTTGCGCAATAGCATCCATAGTTAAATCCACCCCTCGGTCTCTAGCCCACTTATATGTCGCATCTCTCCCTTGATGGCCTGAGGTCTCATGGGCCCATCGGGCTAGAAATAATTCACCCTTGTTCTGCCAGTCCAGATCTGTTTGGGCCACCTCAATT
>NW_011266912.1:0-415 GCF_000146605.3 Meleagris gallopavo
GCAGAAGGCTAAAAGCCTCAGTCTCGCAGTGTCCCAGGAAAGTCTCGGCCCCATGCCCTGAGGTGGCACTCACCCACAGTAGGGAGTGCAATGGTGCATTGCACGTCATCATGAAGACAATGGTGCAGCCATCTGGGTCACTTAACAGACCAATGACTGTCAGCAGCATTGGACCCTTCATGAGATGTAAGGGAAGAGCACTAAAATAACCATAAGACTGGGCACGATGCAATAGAAACTACTTGTTTCTTATTGTCATCGTGCCCAGTCTTATGGTTACCTTCAAGATCATTACTGGAGGAGCCAGGATGTCCAAGCCTACTACAGTGGGGGCGAGGAAGTCTGAGAATTAACTTAGAGACTGTCTGATGCTTATTTCTCTGTGTGGAAGTTTTTGCAGAAGATGTGGAATAAA
>NW_011266913.1:0-437 GCF_000146605.3 Meleagris gallopavo
AACTGCTTTTAAGAATTGGTATTGCAAGAAATGATTCTTGAGGTCCCTTCCAACCCGGGCCATTCTGTGATTCTGTGACTAGGAAAGGCGTTACAACGGAGGTGTGATGGTGGGAGGACTGGCACAGCAGAGAGGTACTATAAAGGAAGGGAAGAAGATTGCTCCCCCATATCAGAAGATTCCAGGTGCAGAGGAAAAAGCATCACCAAGGAGGGACCTCCAGAAGGAGATCCTTCCCAGCTGCAGTCAGCCCTTGCATGAGCTCTGAGAGAGGTGCAGCCAGGCTCCAGCCCTTCCGTCACACAGCTGAATTGCCTTCACCTGTGCTCCCAGGGCTGAGCAGCTCCTTTCTGCAGGTGCTCCACCAGTGCTTCAGGCTGGGACTCAACAGATCCCATGCATATGTGAAAGTATTTTTTGTTTTTTTTTTCTTTTTC
>NW_011266914.1:0-520 GCF_000146605.3 Meleagris gallopavo
AACACAAGCAAGTGTAGGGTCTTACACCTAGGGAGGAATAATTGCATGCACCAATACAGGCTGGGGGATGAGCTGCTGGAGAGGAGCTCTGCAGAGAGGGACCTGGGTGTCCTGGTGGACGACAGGTTGGCCATGAGCCAGCAGTGTGCCCTCGTGGCCAAGAAGGCCAATGGCATTCTGGGGGGCATTAAGAAGAGCGTGTCCAGCAGGTCGAGGGAGGTGATCCTCCCCCTCTACTCTGCCCTGGTAAGGCCTCATCTGGAGTACTGTGTCCAGTTCTGGGCTCCCCAGTACAAAAAAGCAGGGATCTCTTGGAAAGAGTCCAGCGGAGGGCCACAAAGATGGTGAAGGGCCTGGAGCATCTCCCCTATGAAGAAAGGCTAAGTAAACTGGGTCTGTTTCGCCTTGAGAAAAGAGACTGAGAGGGGACCTGGATCCAGGTTTATAAATATCTGAGGTGTGGCGGCCATAGTGGTGAGGCCAGTCTCTTTCAGTGGTACCTGGAGACAGGACGAAGGGG
>NW_011266915.1:0-485 GCF_000146605.3 Meleagris gallopavo
AGGGTTATCTGGCCGAGGACTCCTAAGGGCTCTGCGCTTCTCTGGGTTATGTGCTCAGCTTTGTTGCAAAGGGGGAAGTGGGGGTTGTGTCCCCATCTTGGGCAGAGACCTGAGGCAGCCCGGCAGGAGGGCTGTGGGGCAGGAGCAGCTGCAGGAGGCTGCCACTCTCTTGGCTCTCTGTGCACACATCACACCACCCCTTCTCAGCTGCTTGCAAGACCTCACAGAAATGTTTCCTTCATTCACAGCACCTTAAAGGTGCTAAATGACTCTGCACATAACCACCAGGGAACACAGGAGCATCAGAAAGAACACTCACTTTCTAAGCATCACCGAGGCTTAGGAATCAGCTGTAGCAATGTTTTACAGAGGAGCACAGTTTAAGTCCTGGCCTCTCCACTTCCCTTTCTTGAGGATGGCTCTAGTTGGTATGGCACTGAGCACATCTTTCAACTCTGTGATCCACAGCTGTGACTTACTTAATG
>NW_011266916.1:0-307 GCF_000146605.3 Meleagris gallopavo
CTTTACTAGCTTAGCTGATTCCTGGCTAGGTCATAGAATACCATTGGGAAGAGACCCATGAAGGCCATCTGGTTCAGCTCCCCCTGCACTGAACAGGGACACCTACAGCTGATCAGATGCTCAGAGCCCCATTCAGCCTGACCTGCAGCGTCTCTGGGGATGGGGCACCCACCACCTCTCTGGGCAACCTGCACCAGTGCCTCACCATCTTAATTGAAAAAGAAACAAACAAAACAAACAAAAAAAACAACAACACAAAAAACAAAACAACCAATTTCCTTATAGCCAACCGAAATCTCTTCTATTT
>NW_011266917.1:0-482 GCF_000146605.3 Meleagris gallopavo
TTGATGCGGTTTCGGCTGATGGTCCGTCTGTAGTAGCTGAAGTCATTCTGGATGGCGGGGTTGGTCATCTAGGGGGAGTACAGCATTAGGGGATGGGGTTAGGGCTGCTCAGTGTGCCCAGGGTGAGCCCCACGGCTGGGAGGGCAATGCTCCATTGCCCAGCTTCAGCACCATGCAAAAAATCAGCACTGGGGCTGATGTGGGGCCGGGCATGGGGACAGTGTGGGTCTGCAGCCCATGGGGGGCACCTTGAGCTCATCAAAGCTGAGGGTGAAGTGCAGAATCTCGGCGAACTGCTTGGCCAAGGCCTGCTCCCGCTCCAGGTGCTGCGTAGGGGGGTATGGGGGGGCAGGTGAGGGCCTCCAGAAGGCTGCGCAAAGCGTTCTCTGTAGACACAGCATTGCTGTCACCACCTCGGTGCCAGATGGGGAAAGTGAGGCACAGGGCAGCGCAGTGAGGGTACAGGGGAGGCTCACCGAGCC
>NW_011266918.1:0-385 GCF_000146605.3 Meleagris gallopavo
TCAGGGCCCTGTATGAGATGTAGAGCATCCAGATAAGTCTGTATTTTAACTTCACACACTAATTGGAATTAAGAGAAAAAATTAATTTATACAAGATAGTGTACAGCAAAGTCAGCCTGCTATTTCTATAGGACTTATGTACTGATTTTACTGGTGCCTCTCAAGATTCTTTTTAACAATAGCTGACAACTGAATCTGATCTCTGTGTCCTCCTCTTAAATCAAGATCTATACTTTCATATGTGAAGAAGGTAATGGATACAGATATGTTTACAACAGCCATGCATGAAAAATGTTGAGTCTTAAGGAATATGAGAAAAACAGGTAATTTTAAAAATTATAGCCAATTACTGGTCTTAACAATTATACTTTTGCTGGAATATTTT
>NW_011266921.1:0-483 GCF_000146605.3 Meleagris gallopavo
CCAGCAGATGCCTTTCCTTACGCTCAGAACTGTCCCACATTTGTGCAGCCCTTGGATTGCATTTCCAAGCCGAGCTCACCTATATCTCAGCCATTCCTTCTGAGTTAGTCTGCTTGGATCCCCACACAGGGCTGCAGCTCAAGAGGTCAACACAGCAGAAATAACACAACATGCAACTGGAAAACACATCTCAAAGCTGAGAAGAGCCAACTCTCTGACCTTGGGCACAACTCACCAACCAAGAGCCAGGCCTGGCAAACTTGGCCGATCTGAGCATGCGGGAGGGGGCTGCAATCAGACCAGAAGTGTCCACTTCAATTGCAGCTCCTTGTAGAGAGGAACATCAAACAGTAACAGGTGCGAATGAGTTCATTCACAAGCTGCACAATGAGTTTGTTCTTTATTAAAAAAAGCATGCATGCCGAGTCAAAAGGTAACAGCAGGAGTTGATATCAATGGAAGACGTTCCTCTTCCTACGCCTC
>NW_011266922.1:0-405 GCF_000146605.3 Meleagris gallopavo
GCAATGCTCAGCACAAAGTGATGGATTCAGAAAAATAATGTGGGACACAAACAACATTCAAATATTGAAAAAGAAATTTTTGAAAGGAGTAATCATCAATTATTTGAAAGTGAAACTACAACAGTTCCTAGTCAATTAATTCAATCCATGATGCATATATCTGTTCAGCACTTAAAAAATTTAGGTGGATTTTTTAAAAAATTATTTATTTACTTATTTATTTTTACATATATCTGCTTCACTTTATTAATAGATCTGTATTCACCACATAGAAGAATAAAGTATTCTTACAAGAAATAATATGCAGATCATTAAACCCTTTCCAGGCATAAAAAATTTTACTTGGACTAGTATTTAGGATAGACCTGAGATATCTATTGTGTAGCAATCGATGTGTGCTTTGGG
>NW_011266923.1:0-308 GCF_000146605.3 Meleagris gallopavo
GGAGTGGGGTCCTCAGGTGAGCTGCCCCCATGCAGCTCCGAGGTGGGAAGGAGGGACGCGGTGGGGATCGGGGTAACAGCATCACCCACCCCTGTGGGGGCGAGTGCTGATCTCAGAGCTGCTCCATCCCGGGCCAGGAGGAAGGATGCTACGCTGTCTCCCCATCACACTGACTCACAGGGGATGATCTCAATGGGCGGGAGGGTGGGAATTTTTTATTTGGTACAGATGAGGGATGGGAAGGGGAGAGTCGTTATTTTTGTTTGTTTCATTTTTGGGGTACTTCAGGACTTAGTCTCCAAGGCACT
>NW_011266924.1:0-403 GCF_000146605.3 Meleagris gallopavo
CAGGAAGCACAGAACCCAGAGGGTGTTGAATCTCTCAAGGACCCCCTTTAACAGGGACTTGAACTCTATTTGTCTTGGAGGGCTGGTCTCAAGCTCCCCCTCACTGTGTTACTTCCAGGAAACATGGAACCCGCCACACACTCAGGACATCTCCCCGCTCGTGTGTGGGGTACCCACTTGGGGATCTCCTTACCCTTGCTCTCTGTACGTGATACAGACTTCTATCACGCTTTACCGGAGGCAATAAAAAGGAATGCCTTACCATATTCCAGGGGAACTTGTGGCTGGTCCTGATGGAGCTGGGATTTGGGGGAGCTCCCAGAGAATCACTCAGTATGTGCGCTGAACAGAGGCCCCTCCAGTCCTTCGGTCCGTGAGATTTCAGTCTCATTGTCCCATCTGG
>NW_011266925.1:0-504 GCF_000146605.3 Meleagris gallopavo
TGAGTTCTTTAGGTTCACAATCTTCTCGATGCTTCACTAAACACACAAACACTGGACAAACATGGAAACACTGGACAAACATCAATGGTTGCTGCCTAAGCGTCAATCTGAAGTTAATTCATTAACTTATTCCACACCTGATCATTATTTTGCGGATATCTGCTTGTCCTTCTTCCCACAAAGATGAGCTCAGGAGAAACACAGGGCAGTGTCTTGGTGCCTGCCTGTCACGTCCGCAGTCTGGCCTTGTGGAGAGGCCCTGCCTTCTTTGATGTTTGCTAAATCTGTTCTTCTTTCGCTGGCAGTTTCTTATCCTAGCAGAACAACTCTACGATATATTTTCTAATCCCGCATTGTTTGGAACACTTACCGACTGGCACAGTTTTGGAAGAAAGAATGAATCACCTAATTCAGTAGTAATGTTTCTAAAACACGCCGCTACCACATACAGTATTTGACTTCTTAGATCAACTCTTTCTAAGGATAAGTCGCAGAGTACAGATG
>NW_011266927.1:0-413 GCF_000146605.3 Meleagris gallopavo
CATATGCTTTAGTGTATACACATTGTCCAGTATTATCTAATGTCTTGTGCAGCATTTTGACAGTATATTCTCCTGGAACAAATTTAGAGTTCTGTGACTACATAATTATCACTTCTCAAATAATTGATAGATTTTAAAATCTGGTGTCTGCTTTGTCCAAATAAAATTTGGAAATAATAATAGTTAAAAATAATACTTACAGCAACCTAAGTGATTTCAACCCATCAAAAGTCCTTGCAGGGATACACCTCAGGCGGTTGTAACTAAGAATTCTGAAAACATACACATTACTGTCAACAAATGAATCAAGCATTCAGTAAACAGAATGCAGAGCATGACCATAAACAGCTTTTGCACACATAGCTCGTTAGGAAACAAGTTATTTTACAGCCTCTACAACAAGCAAGCTTTAA
>NW_011266928.1:0-424 GCF_000146605.3 Meleagris gallopavo
AAAAAAACCCTAAATTCTAGTTTAAAAGAAATACATAACTTTTCAGGCTTACTTTTTTCTTTTTGTTTTCTTGGCAGGATGGAATCAGGAATTGCTGAAATCCTAGCCAAGTAGATTTTAGCATGTTGCAGCAAGTGTGTTTGCAGTTGCTGCAGGATGAGAAAGAGAAGAACAGAAGTTGGAATTGGAAGCTACTGAGAAAGATTCCGGCCAGGACTGAACGTGGTAGGAGGAGAAGAGGAAGAGAATGAGTAGGCTGATAGGAAGAAAGGAATATGGAATTGTGGTTGATGGATGAAATTGGATAGTCAACCAGATAAGGACAATTTGTGATTGCCAGCCTGCAAGGACAGAGAAAACAGGTTGAGAGGCAAAGAAAGGAGCAAGTGGAAATAACTTTATGGGTTAATGATGGTGTACTAAA
>NW_011266930.1:0-385 GCF_000146605.3 Meleagris gallopavo
AAGAATACCCATGTCTGAATTTGTCCTTGATTTTCAAGGTCAATTCTGGCAAAAAAAGAGGTTTTGGTAAGATCTAGGCATGACTGGAAAGAACAACATTATCTTATTCTCACTGCCTTGAAAGCAGTGAAATAAAATAATTTCCTGTTTCAGGCACAGTGAGAGACCCTGACGAGTTCTTGCATCCCCAAAATCTCAGAATGGGAATCATAACACTAAAACAGCAAATACACTTGGCAGTAGTTTTTCCTGAGTTTTATTGTTGTTGCTATTCCCTGCATATCTATATTTCATCAATTTTAAAAAGAAAGGCTCTTTGATTTTCCACTTTGCATCAGAACAACCACTGTCATTAATGATGTATCAGAAGGTGACAAGATTTTCC
>NW_011266931.1:0-434 GCF_000146605.3 Meleagris gallopavo
TGAATTCTGACAGTTAATGCTCAAAAATACAGTCTGTGTTTTATTCCTGGCATTTATTTAATAAATTATATTAATATTTATCTCAAACTTCAATGAGCTTGGAAAATTTTGCTCCATATCGTGGTCAGTACTATGCCTACAAGCACGACAAGGCTTCTCACAAAGTATAAAAGCTTACAAATCTTTTTAAAAGAATGTTCTCTGCACATTCACTCAGCTCTATTCGCAGTGAATGTTCTTACCACAATTTGCTTCAAAATAGATTAAGTGCTATCATCAGTTTACCTGTGTTGTGCTTTCCAGGTAAGAACAACATTTGGTCTTAAGGAGGGAAAAAAAAGAAAAAGAAAAGTAGATACTAAATAATTCTTCACAATATCTGAATCTAAGATCACATTAGCTGATGAACGATTTCTTCATTATTTTTTTTTAGT
>NW_011266932.1:0-306 GCF_000146605.3 Meleagris gallopavo
CTGATACAGTGAGCAGATAACTGTTTATTATTGCACATAATCCAGCAGAACAACTGACAGAAGACTCCGGACAGCAGTACACGGATTGTAGTACACAGCTTGCAAAATCTGTGATGAAGGTATTTTTGTGTGAAGAGTGAAACATATCTGCATCTTCGTAAGACCTGAAAAGTATAACACAATATCCTATTCAGTTTTGAAAGCACGCAAATTGAGGTAAATCTGTTATTTTGCATCTAAGAAAACGAAATCCCTAAGGGGCTATCTGTGTGTGTATATATATATATATATATATATATATATATA
>NW_011266935.1:0-337 GCF_000146605.3 Meleagris gallopavo
GGACTTAGTAGAATTCAAGTTATTTCAGTGATAGAAAATTGTGCTCCAGAACGGTGAAAGTGCCCAGGTGGCAGGATACCTGAGAAGAGAGGCAAAGGAGATGTCATCTATACAGGGTATGTTCTCTGTAATTGCAAGCAGGTTTTTGCATCATAAACCCAAACTTTTGCCTAGATTTAGCAGATGTGTCTGCTGGATGTATGTTTTAAAAAAAAAAAAAGATATGCAAGATCTAATTCCTTTTTAATGAGTCTTGTTTGTTTTTAATTGAGACTATTAGTGAGTCTTGAATCACGTTCAGTCCAGATCATCATGGCATATTCTGGGAAGAATGACC
>NW_011266936.1:0-534 GCF_000146605.3 Meleagris gallopavo
AGTGTCTGTGTTTCCAAATTTTAAGGTGCAATCCAGAGACCTAAGTGGGCTTCAAAATTGGAGAAATGGTCCTGCTGGTCATGTGCCTCATGTACTCTGACAGTAGAAGTAGGAAATGCTAATAAGGATCACAAAAAACCTTTCTACTTTCTGGAATCCATTCTCTTAAGACTCCCCAGCACTCGCGTCAGTTGACTGAGAAATGACAGATATCTGGCTGTCTGTTTCCTTTAGTACCTTTCTGTAGACATACTCGATATATACTTGACTAGCCCTTTCTAAGGGTTAGGTCTGGGTTAACTAACGAGCCCCCACAATTCTGCACTTACATTTCCCATTCCTCCATGATCTTGTCAGCTCTAGTCAAACACCCTCTTGTACTCTACAAACAGAAGAACTGTAGCCATCAATACGTGGACTGTGGTTCACTACTTGGACTGTAAGCTGGCGGCAATGCCTCCATGATTGATAGTTGAAAGGCATTAATTTCCTACATACCCAGCAGATACGTCAAGTACGGAAGTTTAGAACATT
>NW_011266937.1:0-535 GCF_000146605.3 Meleagris gallopavo
ATGTTCAAGGGAAAGGGTCCCTCCACCCATCATGCTACTGATGCCACTTGGAGTAAGTGGATTGCGCTGATTACGCAGCGAGCGCGGATGGGGAATCTCAACCGTCCAGGAATCCTAGAGGTGATCATGGACTGGCCTGAAGGCAAAAAGTTTGGAACACCGGCAGCAGAAGAGATATCACGTGCTAAAGAGGCCCCACCATATAATGAACTACCAGAAAATGAGAAGACATACGCCCTATTCACAGATGGATCGTGTTGTATTGTGGGGAAACACCGCAGATGGAAAGCCGCTGTGTGGAGCCCCACACAACAAGTTGCAGAGGCCACTGAAGGAAAGGAGAATCAAGCCAATTTGCAGAGGTAAAGGCTGTCCAACTGGCCTTGGATGTTGCTGAACGGGAGAGGTGGCCAATGCTTTATGTTTACACTGACTCGTGGATGGTGGCAAATGCTCTATAGGGGTGTTACAGCAGTGGGAGCAAAACAACTGGCAAAGAAGGGTAAGCCTATTTGGGCTGCTGACCTGTGGAAAG
>NW_011266939.1:0-538 GCF_000146605.3 Meleagris gallopavo
TAAGAATCTTAAAAGAGTAACATTTAACATTTATGATGGACGCTTTAATTTTATTTGAGTTCTTTGATTCACAGGAGGCTGACCACAGTAGAAGAAATAAGATAAGTCAGCAGATGAAGGGATGAGACTCCTTTAAAACCATGTCCAGTAAAGCACAGAACTTAAGCCAGGACACTGGTCAGAAAGCCAGAAGCAGCTAGCACTACTCCACCACAGATTTTAACGCATATCACAGAATAAAGGGTAGTTCAGTACATCCTGTTTTTCTTGGCAAAGCCAACTCCCGTGATAACTTGATACTTGTGCAAAAAAGAAGGTAAAACTTCTGTCAAATTCCAGAGACAGGTATTAAAAGAACTAAAAGACAGGCAGGGAGTTAGGAAGAAACACAGATGTTCTCCAACTACTCCGTCATTCTTAGTTTCCCTTCCCACAATGAATTAAAACTCATCCCTTTCTAAACAGCTAGAGCAACTATCTATAAAGAATGGATATTTCTTCTCAAATGCGTTTTCACAGTAATTGATAGAAATAGTTG
>NW_011266940.1:0-551 GCF_000146605.3 Meleagris gallopavo
AAATAAAGAAGTTTAGAATTGATATATCTAAAACTGTGCACAGTGTATTTCTTTTTTGTTACTATTTAAGAACATTCCTTTTGAAAATCACAAGTAATTACTTGTGATTACTTGTGCAGTCTAGCACAAGGTATTTTATGTTAAAAAAAAATACAGCCTACCTAAATGAATCTACTTTATTCATTAAATTATTTCTGAAAAGTACAGGATATTTATCAGACTACCCTTGTAGTTGGTTTCAGGCAAAATGACACTGACTGTAAATGGCCATTTAAATCTAGGAATCAGGAAAGCTGGCATAATATGCACTGAGAAGTAAGGTGACAGAAAACACTGCTTCATCACAGTGCTTCTTCGTTTGTGGGATCTGAACCATTGCTGCAAGTCTTGTAAAAAAAAGACTTAAAACTGTCTAAGGGGTGAATGTTTTGTGCCTCACTGATGAGTATTCAACACCTGAAAGAATTCCCATTACTAACATCAGATTTCTGTCTGGCTTTGGTCAGGGTCTTAGGTGATAATAAGATATAATGAGAAATGAGTATTCATTA
>NW_011266941.1:0-488 GCF_000146605.3 Meleagris gallopavo
TTTCTCTTATTTCTCCAATATAAATTCTATTAGCCAAGCTCCTGGATATATATCTACACCATCTGTATATCCATTGATTAAACAATGGCCCTTCTTGTATTTCAGCACCTGCATTGCTAGTTCCAGCTTACAATAATATCCAGGCATTATTGTGGAGCACCCTCGGTGCTGTCAGCTCCTGTAGCCAGTTTTAAACATCCCTAAGCTGGTTATTTCAGAACTGAAAATATAGCACTCATTTTTCTGTCAAGGCTACTGTTTGCTCTTGCCAAGTCTGGAGTTGTAAATCCAAGTTATTTCTGAAGCAGTGCAGTAGCTGTGAGAGAGAGGAGGAGGAAAAAATGTGAAAGAAAGAATATTGCAGACACCAAAGTCAGTGAAGAAGTAGAGGAAGAAGGTGTCAGAGCAGAGCTGCTCCTGCAAGCTCTAAAGAAGACCACGGTTGCCCCTGGCAGCCCCTAAAGAACCACATCCAAGCAGATTCCTGC
>NW_011266942.1:0-479 GCF_000146605.3 Meleagris gallopavo
AGGCAGTACTAAGGTCCACAAGTCCATGGGACCTGATGGGGTGCATCCACGTGTGCTGAGAGAGCTGGCGGAGGTCATTGCCGAACCGCTCTCCATCATTTTTGAGAGGTCTTGGGTAACAAGGGAGGTCCCTGAAGACTGGAGGATAGCCAATGTCACTCCGGTCTTCAAAAAGGGCAAGAAGGAAGACCCGGGTAATTATAGGCCTGTCAGCCTCACCTCCGTCCCTGGAAAGGTGATGGAACAGCTTGTGCTGGATACCATCTCCAGACAACTGGGAGAAAAGGAGGTTATCAGGAGTAGTCAGCATGGGTTCACCAAGGGGAGGTTGTGCTCGACCAACTTGGCGGCCTTCTATGATGCTGTCACATGCTGGGTGGATGGGGGAAAAGCGGTAGATGTAATCTACCTTGGATTTTTAGAAAGGCATTTGATACTGTCTCCACGACATCCTATACAAGCTGAGGAAGTGTGGGATA
>NW_011266943.1:0-502 GCF_000146605.3 Meleagris gallopavo
AGCTTTTAACTCTTAAGTTGTGTAGAGCTGCAGAAACGTGCTGTTTTATTACATTTATTTATTTGTTATGCTTTTACAGATGTACGGTGGGGGCAGTGGCAAGATTTAATGCAAGCCATTAAGAAAGGTGGAGTAAACTATAAGGTAAGTATAAAAGTTCCAGCTTTGTATTTCTTTAGTGATTAGCTTTTACTTCTTTGAGTAGCCTTCTGGAAAGTATCCTGTGTGTAATGCAGGATCAGTGCTGTGATTTTCCCAGTGATTCAACACGTGGGCTGTCTTTGCTTTGCAGTTTGCTGTGTGTGGTGAGAATGGAAGGACAGGGAAAGCGCTTGAAACCAAAAACCAGTGTTGGGATTTCACTTTGAAGTGCTCCAGCAATGAATGCGTTAAATGTTTTCATCAGAGACTTTTAAAAAAAAAAAAAAGGGGGGTATAAGGAGATTGCAGAAATTAGTTATAAAAGAAAGTAGAAAGCTAGTGTCACACATTAGAGAGCAGA
>NW_011266944.1:0-494 GCF_000146605.3 Meleagris gallopavo
TTACGTTTTTTAAAAGATGGTGTGTTTATGCAAAGATAATGGTACAGTGCTTTTAATGCTGAAAAAACTCAACAATTAATTAATTTATAATACCCCTTTATTCTTCGCCCCCCAAGATTAATTTGCTGGAGAAAACAAGTTCATGTTTGTCCCTAAGACAGAGGATAGAATTACTTCAGCATGTATACTGGGTTAAAACAAGCTGGATGCATGCATGCTCACAGCCAGGTGGGTGCCATCGTAGAAGGCAGTGAGAATGACGAAAGTGCAGAACAAACCCTTAAAAACTGAAGATTTCCCCCAAAAAGCAAGGTTGGGCATGCAAGGGGTCATCAAGGTTGCTAATGGTGAGACAAAGGTGTGACAGTGAGTAGCAGTGCACAGAGAGAGCACTGAGAGAGCGACTGTGCGAAGGAGGAGGGATGGGAGCTCTGTTTCTAGGTCAGACATGCTTTGCTGCTATTTTTTTCTTTTTTTTTTTTTTTTTTTCTTTG
>NW_011266945.1:0-493 GCF_000146605.3 Meleagris gallopavo
TATTCCAGCCTCTGAGAAGGACAAACCTCTTCGTGGAACTGTTTTTGCCCAGGGACCTGGGTCCACTTGGTGGGTGATGCAGGAAAACGGGGATGTTCAATGTGTACCGCAAGGGAACTTGATGTTGAGGGAGTACAGTCAGTAATTCCTAGTGCGTGTGTTTATATTTTGTTTGTCTATATTAAGCATGATGTAGTGATGTGGAATAAGGGGTGGAATGTCATGGTTTCATGATTTTTTCATTATCGGTATTCCACATCATAACATCATGCAATGTACTGGGGGTTTGACTGCTGATGCTCAAGTTCCGGGTGCCTGTCCAGCGGAGAAGAGCAGCTACGTTTCCCCAGGGGGCTTTGCGGTCAGCGAGGAGATATAACTCCCGGCAAGGTCACCTGATGCTCTCTTCTCTGCCTGCGCTGCTTCGCTTGCGCTTCTCTGCCCTGCGCTGCTTCGCTTGCGCTTCTCTGCCTGCGCTTCTCGCCTGCGCTTT
>NW_011266946.1:0-380 GCF_000146605.3 Meleagris gallopavo
TTTGCGCTGTTTGTGCTATTTATTGATGGCTTGCCTGCTCTGCGTATGACAAATTTATCACAAACAAAGATAAAAGAGCTTGTTTCCTTGGAAGCAAAGAACAAAAACTTGCTCCCAAGGAGACAAGCTATTTTTCCCCCATGGAGAAACTGCTCTGAAAAAGTGAAAATCTGAAGTAAATAGTTGGAAATCATGCTGTGAACCCCCTAAAAGAAAAAAAAAAATCCAATTGCAAGTAATTTTTTTCTGTTTTACATTGAATATTTTGCTGTCTTAGAGCAATACTTCATTTTTTTCTACAAAACACTGCAGTTCTAATTATCTGTAGAATACATCTTACAGCAACTACTTTTATGCACGTTTTGTAGATTTCTAAGAAA
>NW_011266947.1:0-420 GCF_000146605.3 Meleagris gallopavo
TCAGCAACAAAACTCTGTACTTTTGCTAGGCCATAATCGTTTCAGGATGTATTCATCTGTTTGAAAATAAATAAGAGAACAAATATATTTTATTGAGCTCTAATTGAATGAGAGCACTGCCTTCTCTCTCTTCAGATTTTTCTTTCTGAAGATAGAATTCCCTACACTCCTTGTTCTCCTAGGAAACATCACCTTTTGTGTCCTTTCCCATCTGCTTTAATTATTGCGTTCTTTTTATATCTTCCTAGAAAGCATTTTGATACACACAAAATTATGGCTCATTGTTCTGATATCCATTATTTGGCAGATTATTTTGTTGGAGGATTAGTTCTTGAAATATAAATACTATTTATTTTGCTTTTTTTTCTTTTTCCTTTTTGTATTATTTCGTAGGCCCTGGACTGGATCCAAGAGACAGGC
>NW_011266948.1:0-431 GCF_000146605.3 Meleagris gallopavo
CAGCAGAGGTGGCTGCTGGAAGGGAAAACTGGGTGGGTGAGACATAAAGGAGCAGGTTTTCTTTTTTTTTTCCCTTCCCTTTACTATAGCCAATCACATTTACCACATATGCCCAAGGAACTGTAAGCAAAATTAACCTCAAAGACATATTTAACTTAGTCCGTATCATGGCAGCAAATTCAAGCAAATCACAGTATTTGTGTTCATTACAAGAAACTTCAAGGAAACAGAAACACCAGCTCAGGCTTTCCCGTGGTACTGCTGGGATTGCTGGAGCTCTGTGCGCTGTACGGCCGCTCTGGGCTCACTGCGCTGCCAGCTGCACTCGTGCATGTTTTTATTGCACACCTAACAGGATTTTTGGTGCAAATTTAAAGAAAAGGAATAAAGAGTGATAATCAGGCTTCTAGCAAACAAACAAAAAGTGATTT
>NW_011266949.1:0-465 GCF_000146605.3 Meleagris gallopavo
TCAACTTCTAAGCTTAATTATTGTCATTTTTGAAATATCATTCAAGACATCTGAGGCAGGGGGTGTTCTTCAGCCTACATCCTCAATAGAATTCTAGAATCTGAATGGCTTAAAATATATATTACTCATAAATAATTTCCCAAGGGATACATTTGTTTGTAGTTGAGATTGTACTGTATTTGTTGGTGTTTTGTTATTCAGAGATAATTAATACTTCCATTTACATAAAATTTGAGCAGCACTTTTAATTGTATCCTAAGTGTGCCTTGCATGGCACACTTAGGGATACAGCAGTAATGATACCAGAATGTCAAAAGTAAAAAATGCAGTTTAGTTTTCTTTTTCTCTTGCTGAGAAAACCTCTAAAAAGCAAGTTTGCTTAAAAAATAGAAGCCTAAAGCCTGAACTCTCTCCCTTCCAAGTTTTGCTATTTCTGCTACTGCTATTCTGCTTTCACATATCAAA
>NW_011266950.1:0-399 GCF_000146605.3 Meleagris gallopavo
TAAATTTTAACTATTCTTTCTACTTCAGCATGATCTGATGGAAGAGGATAATATAAATTATGAAGAAAATGTTAATATAAAGCCAATCCTGCAGTGACATACTTTTTCCCACAAAAGAAAAACAAAACAAAACAAAACCAAAAACAAACCACCTGTCTTTTGCCTTCATTGTTTGCTATGCAAGAAAGAAGGTGATACCCTTTCTCACCTTCATTCCTGGAAGACTTTCTCACTTGCATCTTCCTATTAACTTTGTCACAACTCCTCACATAACTGAAAGTTTTACTGTCATAGTTTGAAGCTTCTAGGATCAGGTCCCAGTTCTTTACCTGTCTTAATAATTTATTACCTAACCCATGTATACAGAGCGTGTAGAATAAATACATCCCGTGAAACTTT
>NW_011266952.1:0-473 GCF_000146605.3 Meleagris gallopavo
GGAAGCAAATTGGAGTAGAAAAGAAGGCATCTTAAACACATAGGTATACCCAGAAAAGTTTAGGCAAATACTGAGAAGCAGCCAGTCAGTCGTGCACCACATCTTCAGAATCATGTGGTTCTCACCCCGAGAATCTGGTGTTTGCCAGAATTGTCCCTTTTTGTCTTATGAGGTGGAACTGAATGTTATGGCTAACTCCTCAGTATCCAGGCCATGTGCTATGTCTGTCCTTTCTCTCTCCCTTTCCCTTAGACGCAGAATCCATCAAGTGCTTGGTTCAGTTCTTGCTCTTGCCAGACTGTTTATCTTATAACAAAAAAAAGAAAAGAAAATAGAAATTGGAAGAAAAATCCACTATTTATGAAATAATATAGGACTAAGTATCATAATTTGTCCGTGACTCTTTTACATCTTATTCCATCCATGCTCAGTTGCTTTCGGTAAACTATGAGATAATCCACTGGTGATGGAAA
>NW_011266953.1:0-398 GCF_000146605.3 Meleagris gallopavo
CGTCTCCTGATGCTGACAGGATCTGCATTAGCAAGGAAAAAACACTTTCAGTCAGTTTCAGGATTTCTGTAGGATGGCCAGAAAGGTTTCCTCTATTTCCAGCATACCAGTCAGCCACAATGAAGATGCTGTAGATCTCCCTGCTGGCCATGGTGGTGGAATATTTTCCCAGGGTTAGTTCAGTTGCTGACTGGAAGGACAGCTGGGCAACGCCTTGCTCCAATTTCATTCTTATACACTGGCCAATCTGGTTACTATCTTGCTTCCAGACAGACTAGTCTGATACATGGAAAATAATTTCTTCTACTTGGCTCATTCTAACAGCAGGAAAACAAGAAAACTCTGTATGACCCTCCAGTAGGTTATTAATTAGTTCATTCTTCAAAAAATCCTAGCTT
>NW_011266954.1:0-308 GCF_000146605.3 Meleagris gallopavo
ACGTGCAGCTTTCCAGCTGTCAGGCAGCAGTTGCTTTGGAGCTTCAAGGAGAACGTCTGATGTTTCTCAGACTATTCTTATCTGGATGCAATGACACACAGCATGCAACTCTCTCTCTGCCATGTTAGGCCATGGGTGTATCAGAGCTCAGGGCCGTTACAATTCCAGGGGCTCCTGGTTGCATCCTCTACTACAAGAGGGCCATTTCAAGTGTTGTTTTTTTTTTTTTTATTGCCAAACTCTTGCTTTTTCAAAATAGAGTCACTCGGGCACTTCAAACCACAGAGAGAAAAGAAAATCTACCAGGA
>NW_011266955.1:0-334 GCF_000146605.3 Meleagris gallopavo
CATGAAAATGCTCCGCTGCTATCTCAGATCCTACATGGTGATCCCACCAATGGTTGTGGAGATGTGAAATCATTTGGGGGAGGTTTACTTCTTTAAGATGGCTTTTAAGATGGCTTTTCCCAGTGCCCTTGAGGGACAGAAGGGGTCCCTTTCATGTCAGCACACCAAAGGTGACAGGGAGAAAGGAGATGTGGGGTCTGGGACACAAGGTCGGGTGCTCACTGATGCATGACTTTGCTCCTGGCAGGTTGTAGGGCTCTCACTGCTGACAGCCTCAGGGGACATCCTGGAGTGCTCCGAGTCCATCAATGCAGACATCTTCCAGGCTGCCCGC
>NW_011266956.1:0-444 GCF_000146605.3 Meleagris gallopavo
TTGTTTTCATTGGGTGTTTTGGATAGTCACGTGTTCTTATAAAAGAGAACAGGAACTTTATACCATTTGTGATATGGAAAGTTATGTAAAAAATAATAGGAACGGTGAAATTCTTCTATTGAGTATTATGTTGAAGTTCTCGCACAGCAGAATCAAAAAGGAATTTAATTACTAGAAATAAGAGGGTCAGAGTTTACCGCACTGTTTTTAAGTGTGTCTAAAACCAAGTTTTCCTACAAGTTTAAAAAAAAAAAAAAAGTTCATAGTTGCACTGGAAATTTAGCAATATTGTCAAGTGGACTCATCCTTATGTATTTCTTTCTGCATGATGGCAAATTAACATCTATGTGCACTTTCCATTAGATCAGCGCAGAAAACAGTGCATGCAGTCTACAGCAATGAAATGTTAATGGGATGTGTGGCATGATTTGCATGCCTTGCATT
>NW_011266957.1:0-691 GCF_000146605.3 Meleagris gallopavo
CCCTTCTATTATTGCATTATGAATGATGTGGTGTAACATTGAATTACAATTTTTTATAAAACACACTAAAGCATTAAATACAAAGCTTAAGATACAATCCATACATTGACATAGCAAGACATCAATTAGAAACATGTTAAATTGAACAGAAGAAAGTCTCCACTGTTACAAAAAATAATAATAATAAACAGATGTAGTTTAAGAAACTTATTGTTGCAAGAGAGTTTCTAACTGGCTTTTTCAAAATTAAGAAATACAGAAATATTTCTATCACTATAAGATATTATATAATATCCAGCTGTATATTGATTACTTTTTCAACATAAAATTCCAAACTCAAATATGCAGGTAGTTTTAGTGCAACTGTATGAAAGTTTAGCATGTGTTTTTCAGCATATAGAAATGAAGGAAATACAGCATATAAAGCTGAGGTCTGTAAAGTTCACCTTGAATGAGAAATACTGGCCTGATTACAACAGGTCACACTTGGATACTTTTTTTTTTTTCCCCTTAAGTAAAAGCAAGAACCTTCCTCTGTATACCATATCATTTTGTACATTTCACTATTTCAGAAGCAATGGATAAATAATGAGTAAATACATCAAACAAGTGCCATTTGTACCAGTAAATCTTCAAGTAGGGTTTTCATATGCAACATCAATAACCTATGTATAAACAACAAAATATGTTG
>NW_011266958.1:0-491 GCF_000146605.3 Meleagris gallopavo
CTTAACCACAACTACCAGAGGATTCACGTTGCCATACATTTGCAATATGGACCATGCAAAAGAGATAGGATCATCTGCAGTTCCCTTTACAGATACCCATTTCTCTCTCCTGATGAAAAAACAGCCTACAAAACTCATTCATATCTTAAGTGTGCTCAAAGACATCGCTAGGGCCAATGCCAAACACAGCTCATTTGAAAATAATCACAGAAAAGCAGGCAAATAAATGTCTCTGAACTGAGTAAAGTGGCTTTGCAATTTGATCCAAATAACAAAAAAAAATAGCATTGCAAAGTAATCCTAATCCACTGTCATTTTGTTTTCATTGCCATAGACTGAAGAGAAACCCAGCACACGCTTCCACTATCCTTTGGCTGCTGGTCAAGACAGCACAGAAGATTCTCAAGATATGATGAAAAAAAATAGCAAAGAGAGATTTTGAACGATCAAAATTATTTGAGGTATGAGATAATCAAGTACAGAACACCCGC
>NW_011266959.1:0-519 GCF_000146605.3 Meleagris gallopavo
AAAGGGATTTGAGAGTAGGTTTCAAGATTTCTAAAAAATAAATAAATCAGTTTTATGGTATATTTGCATCTCTATTTTCAACAGATAAATACATTACCTTTGAATTTTCAAATGTAATATATAGGGTTGCAATCAGACGTTCAACACAAAGAGAATTTTGGTCAAATTTCTTTACTAAACTTTTATAAGGCTTCTCATATCAGAGAAATATGCCCCACATTTCACAGTCATGCCTCATTCATGTCATTGCTTTTTGACAATGTGTACATTTATGAACACTTATTGTCCAGGATGAAGCACAGGAAGAGTAATGCTTCATCAAAATGCCGGTGAACGCTTTGAGAGCTCACTGAGAGCTGCAGCCACTTCCATCAGATCTATCTGATACATTACTTTCAGAAAAACAAAGTCAAGCATCCCACTAGTTTTATGTTTTAAGTTGTTCTCTGTTTATGTTTTAATAAACATAATGTAAGTATAAAAAAATTATTAATATTTATATGCAGCTCCAGACAGTTT
>NW_011266960.1:0-373 GCF_000146605.3 Meleagris gallopavo
CAGGGTGAGGGGAATTAGGTCTGCCACAGTAATTAGTCACAGAAACATGAAGGAAGGATGCAGGGAAGCCAATTCCAAGATTTCTGTAGTAAAAACTTACCAGCTGTCCAACAGCTAGGCAAGCAGCTCCTGAGAGGATTGCCCAGAAAAGCCTTGCACCATTAGGTGCTTTAAGCCAGAGGTTTCAGACCTGATAACCAGGAAGGTTATTTCTTTCTGATTTTGAAGCATACGATTTCCTTTTGCAGGCAGAAATGGAGTACACTGAGGGACTCACCTGGAAATACTGGCTGTGTTGCTGCTGTACGGCAGCCCTGGGTGGTGACCTTTCTCCACTGCACATTAAGGAAGGCTAGTTCAGGCAAAAAAAAAA
>NW_011266961.1:0-520 GCF_000146605.3 Meleagris gallopavo
GTGCTGGCCCTGACTCGGAACGCCTTGCAGAACATGGCGGCTCTGCCCTCAGCCCCCGGCGGCCGCCATGGCACCGTGCGCTGCTCAACGAGTCCGGGTGGAAACAACCCGCCCGACCGGGCCGGCCCGAGGAACGGAAAGGGAAGTTGAAGCCGCCGGGCTTGTCCTATCGGTTCGAGATTTCTTGTTCTGAGTGCTTTGTGGCGTGCCGGATCACCTCACACACAGAGGAAATAAACCCCTGCCGAGCTGCAGCAGCGCTGTCGTGAGAACGGGGCTCATTTCAGCATCCCCGGCGTGCGGGGGGTTCTGACAGCTCTGAGCGACGCACGGGATGTCGCACGGGTTTCTCTCTGCTTATTGCACAATAATTCAACCCTTCTTGCCACTCGGGTCGAAAACGTGTTGTTTAATACAAGAACCGCTGAGTTTGCAGAAAAAGAAAGCGAGGTCAGGGTGGCCATAGGGTGTTATATGGCTCTCAGAGAGCGGAGCGGAATACTTCGGGATGGCAGAGGAG
>NW_011266962.1:0-445 GCF_000146605.3 Meleagris gallopavo
TGGGGCCACAGGTGCAGCATATGCAGTGTGCATGATCATGGTTGCCTGCAGAGAGTGAGGTACCTGCTGAGTCACTCTGACAGAGAATGTCTGTTCACATCTAGACACCGTGACCCATACCTAGCAACACCACTCCTCCATTTCTTCAGTATTCTCTGCGTCTTTGGATGTTATTTCCTACCCTCTTTTGTCTTGACCTACCTTAAAAAAAAAATATCAGACGTTGAAGAACCCCGTGTTCAAGAACTGAATCTGTGGTTATGTTCAGAGTGATGCAAGGTAGTTGGTTGGGTTTTGCACCAGTATTTCTGATGTGCTTACGTACCTTGTTTGATCTCAGTGAATTAGGTGTTAGGTGGATGGTTGGACTTGATGATCTTATGGATCCAATATAAATGATTCTGTGATTCTGCCTTTCTAAAATGGACTACGTTTGGCTTTCCTG
>NW_011266963.1:0-494 GCF_000146605.3 Meleagris gallopavo
AAATTCCATGTTTTTTTCTCCATGTTGCAATGGAGAAAAAAGGAAAACTGTCCCCAGTACAGTGATTAAAGCAGAAAAATAGCTTGTATGATCTGATCAGGAATAGTAGAACAGTGCTTTGGCTGTAGTAAGTTTGACAGGTGAAGATTTTTTCTTGAAGTAGAAGTGACCATTTTAGAACGCATGCATGCTCTGTACAGCCATTATTTGAGGGCTTGAGGTGATATTTGCATCCAAGACACAAATAACCCAAGAAAGATGGAAGAAAGTGTCATGAGAGAATATGTTTGAAAGATGATGAATTGGAAGTAAAAAACAAAAAACAAAACAAAAAAACAAAAAGTACAAACAAAAACCAAAATACCAAAAACTGTACAAAAAATCCAAGTAGGAAGTCCAAAATGGAGGAGATAGAGCAGTCAAGTGTTAACAGCTACAATGGAAAAAATCGGTAGAATTTCTAGAATCTGGGTGAGTTGGGAAATGTATGCCTT
>NW_011266964.1:0-478 GCF_000146605.3 Meleagris gallopavo
ATTCTGCAGTGAACACTTGTTAGAACAGAAGTTTTGAGTAGTGTGGGTACGTAGCACGTTATGTACCAAGGATCTGGATGTGGAGGGGGTGGGGCAGTGGCACCAGCCATCTTCTGAGGCCTCGGAGTATGTGGATGGTTGACAGTAATCAGCATGAAAGTGTTCTGCACGGTGTCTGGGTGCAGGGTAAGAGCGAGCTACTTCAAGTATGGATTTTCTGTCAGCAGCAGCACTACAAACACGTATTGCTCTGGAGGACTGGTTTTCTGTAAGTGCATGCCATATCTAAAGGCATGTACAATTTACTCATTACCAAAGGGAAAGTGTTTTCCAACTAAAAAAAAAACAAAAGGAAAAGAATAAAAATGATTTGCCAGTAAGGAGAAATCATATGGAAATAGAGAAACTAGTATTTGGGATGAAGATCTCGAGGCTAAATGAAAAAAAATGTTAGACAATTTGATACTAGCTAGATTAG
>NW_011266965.1:0-406 GCF_000146605.3 Meleagris gallopavo
ATTACTGCAGTAATGAATAAACTGCTAGTCACAGAGATTTTTGCCTGATTAGAAATTTTTGATCTTGAGGGTGTTTCTCACATTATGAATAAATGTCAAGTAGAAACCCATTTATTTATTCAGTGTTGTCTCTTTTAACTGTCTCATTTAGTTTGTGTAACATTGACGGTAGCATCCCGTGTATAACTGTGTATAACTGTTGTCCAAAGTTTCTTTTCATGAGCACATTTTCATTTTGCAGGAGTTGGAGTAAGGTTATCTGGCTTGCTTTCAACTTTTTCAACCAGGGTTATTTTTTTTTTTTATTTTTTTTTTTATCCTTGCTTTCATTTTAGTCACTGAACACAAGCAGTGAAGCAGTAATAAGGACACAGCTGTGTTTTAGGAGCGCTAGAAAGATTGACCT
>NW_011266966.1:0-477 GCF_000146605.3 Meleagris gallopavo
TCCAGCAGGGGCAATCCGAGCAAGTGGAGAGCAATAGCATACCATCCTTCTACTGAGACCATCTGGTTTGATGAGGGGGATGGTCAGAGCAGCCAACGGGCAGAACTGCGAGCCGTGTGGATGGTTATAAGTAAGGAAGCCGGTGATGGTATCCTGAACATCTGTACGGATAGTTGGGCTGTGTACCGAGGGCTCACTTTGTGGATTGCACAGTGGGCCACCCAAGAATGGACTGTCCGTGCCCGGCCGATCTGGGGCAAGGACATGTGGTTAGACATATGGAATACAGTCAAACACAGGACTGTACGTGTCTACCATGTTTCTGGTCATCGGCCCTACAGTCACCGGGAAATGATGAAGCCGACACGCTGGCCCGAGTTCGATGGATTGAGAATTCACCATCCGAGAACATCGCCCGTTGCTTACATCAGAAGCTACGGCGTGCGGACAAAGGCAATGTGGCAGCTGCTAAAGCAT
>NW_011266967.1:0-475 GCF_000146605.3 Meleagris gallopavo
ATCCAATGGCAGCCACCAGGAAGAGCCTTTATACAGCAGTGAAATGCCACACGTTTCCAAAGAGCTTAGTCAGCTTTAGCACTGAGTCAGTGGTTCAATTTTTCAAACACAAAAATACACGTAGGAAAAGCAGAGCTCAAGTCTTCTCTTTGGACAGCTGAACTCTCACCCATCATGAGCAGAGGGTGAGAAATCTTACTCAAAATCCACAACGACCAACGATGCTTCCATGCTGATTGCATTACATGCCACAGAACGGCCAAAAAACTCCGTCAGCCGCAGAAAATGAGAGTACACATTTTTAGCATTTCATCATGAATTCAAAGTATAGTCTCAGTTTACTATTAAAATTGGAAGGGAAAAAAAAAATACTACTGTACATATATACATTAGCCTCCAAGTTGCCAGGCATCAGTTTTCGATGGAGAAAGCCACATTTGACATCTGCTTCTATAGCAGAGTCCATCCGACCTTT
>NW_011266969.1:0-492 GCF_000146605.3 Meleagris gallopavo
CAGTGGCTGACACAACTGAAGGTTGTGCTGCCATTCAGCAAGACCTGGACAGACTAGAGAGTTGGGCAGGGAGGAACTTGATGAGACTGAACATGAGCAAGCATAGAGTCTTGCCCTGGCGAGGAAAAACTGCATGCATCAGCACAGCTTAGGGGATAATCTGCTGGAGAAGAACCTGGGTGTTCTGGTGAATAACAGGCTGGCCATGAGCCAGCAGTGTGCCCTTGTGGCCAAGAAGGCCAGCAGTACCCTGGGGTGCATTAAAAAGAGCGTGGCCAGCAGGTTGAGGGAGGTGACCCTCCTCCTCTACTCTGCCCTGGTGAGACCACACATAGACTACTGCGTCCAGTTCTGGGATCCCCAGTTCACAAAAGATAGGGATCTTCTAGAAGGAGGCCACTAAGATGATTAAGGGCCTTGAGCATCTCCCCCGTGAGGAAAGGCTAAGTAACTTGGGTCTGTTTAGCCTGGGAAAAGAAGAATGGAGGAGAT
>NW_011266970.1:0-469 GCF_000146605.3 Meleagris gallopavo
AAGGGGGACAGCAAGAGGCGGGGAATGGATGCACGGCCCCTTAACTCTGATCAGCAAGGACAGAAGAAAATGGAAGCAAACACGGCCAACTTCTACCAGTTCAAATCTGCTTCAAGACTCACTGCAAAATCTCAGCTAGCAAAAGTATCACCTCAACGTACCCAAGAAAAGAACAGTGTTGTTTGTTAGTTTTTCCTAAACATTTTTTAATATACAGTAAAACCATGCAGTTGCACTGTCAGTCATCTCAGATTGTCCCAGGAGGAGCTCATCCACATTCTGCTCACGCTTCACTTGAACATCAAGCGGAGCAGGGGTATCTTGCAGATGGATAAAGCAAGAATTCTGACAGGATGCTGCTGCATTACGGAATCTTTGCATCGACTTAATCATCAGGATCCAGCAGGAGATCACAAAGCTGTGGAGGCATCGTTGTCTCCAGCTCATCATCTGAAACCTCTGTAACCAA
>NW_011266971.1:0-453 GCF_000146605.3 Meleagris gallopavo
TCAGTCATGAATTCAACAAAGTGATTTGGGTATTGGTGGGGATAGGGCAATAAAAAACAACCAAACAAAAATCTAATATGAGAAATCAAAGAAGTTTCTTACAGAGGTATCTAGAGAATGTATGGGAGAGTTATACTGGTGTGAGAGTATACGGAGACTATACTGTTGAATTATTGTTGTCTTTAATGCTCAATACAGGTGAGCTACTTAAATGCACACACAAGTAGAATGATGTGAAAATAAAGGGAAGTATTATCAGTGGATATTGCAAGAGCAAATGGATATCTGTAGAAAAAAAAAAAAGGAAAAAAAAAGAGAATTTAGAAATGTAGCGAATGAATAAAAGCCATAGTAAAAAGTAGAAGTATTAGCCTTAAAGGCCAGTATTGGCACATGATGAAGTTATGAACCTGTTTAGTCTGGAAATTTTAGAAGCTGTCTTCACCACCAAAA
>NW_011266972.1:0-409 GCF_000146605.3 Meleagris gallopavo
AAAAAAAATAAAATACATATATATATATTTTACTTTTCATGCTGATCCTTTTCTCTTAGTGCTTCCACAAACATAAATATCAGCATCAATAGTGTGTGAAGGAGAGTGGAAGACTTTCAACTAAGTCATTCCATATTCAGCTTTTTGTTTATGTCTAGCATTCCATGAGCTTCCACAGAAAATGCTTTAATTATAATCAAAAAAAGATAGTTATAATCTTGAAAAAGTAGATAACTGAGATAACTGGGTCATTGTTTCTTTGTTAAAATTAAAGGCAATTGTGAAAAGCATCTGTGTTTCTCTGAAAAATTGTTACATTTTAAGAAAGTTCAAATATAGGGAAAAAAAGGAATTTTAGGTAAAAAAAAAGTTAAGGAATTTAATGGATATTTAAGCTCTTATTTTTTTT
>NW_011266973.1:0-447 GCF_000146605.3 Meleagris gallopavo
TTTGAAAGGCAAACCAAACCCATGAGACGCACAGCAGGGTCCTACAAGGGCCCGCCCACCATCCTGAATTTCTTCTGTGAGGTTGGAGTCCCAGAAGCTGCCTCTGAAGCTTCATTTCTTTTCATGTTGAAAAATTTACAATTAAAAACAAATTAACAGCAGCAAACCTCAAACCTTAATAGGAACATGCTGTCATTTTGACAAGGTCTCGAAGTAGAAAAACGTATCCACAAATGGGCACCTAACTTACAAATTTCAGATCGCTGAAATCTCTAAATACATCTCTCAACTTTGAAACATGACTGTCGTTACGACGTTTTTCTTACAGCTTCATTTTATATGCATACCTAACTGTGTTTATTTAGTTTACATGGATATCCTGATCCCTAGAGACCGCACAAGCAACACAAGAACAATTTCTCAGAAATCAATATTAATTCACGTGCT
>NW_011266974.1:0-370 GCF_000146605.3 Meleagris gallopavo
AATTAAATAAGCATCTAGCACCATTCTCTAGAAAAGACTTGGTAGTTATTGTGGAAAACAATTAAAGCCAGCAGGCAGCTACACAGCTGTTCTAAAAGAAGACAACAAGAAAAGAGGTGAAAAAGCAAACAAAATGCCAGTTTATAGTAGCAAAAGGATAGGAGGGCAGAAAAGACAGACAAGTGTGTTTTCTATGTTCACTATATGCAAGAAGCCATAAAAAGTACCAGTACCTCTATTGTAGGAAAATAATCATAGAATCACAGAATCACCAAGGTGGGAAAAGACCCACAGGATCACCCAGTCCAACCATCCACTGATCAACAGTAGCTCTCACTAAACCATGTCCCCTCAACATAACATCAAATAT
>NW_011266975.1:0-453 GCF_000146605.3 Meleagris gallopavo
AAAAAAAATCCTATGTCAAATTAAAAAAGACCCTTGTCTTTATAAAGCTCTAAAAACTGATTAAGGCCTGTCATAGATCTCCAGCATCTGTTGAAATGTTTAGTAGCTGTGTCTGTCACTGTTTCCTAGGACAGTCTTTGTACAAACTTCATAACATGAAAATGTGTTTTTAAATTATATCTAGCTACTGATTGTTCTTGTTGTTGATATTCTTGTGTAGGTTAAGGAAAGTATGGCAAAGAAGAAAGTGCACTGTTAAAAAATGGAATTTTAACCATATCACATGCAACGGTAAGATATTTTTATACCTCTTCATTAAAATAATAAATAATGTTTTCACAGTGGATCTGTTGGTGTTAATATCTGCTCTTGCAAAACAAGATGCTGCTGCTTCCAACTGTTAAAGTTCTGTGGTTTACCAAAAGTTGGAGGTTGACTTAACAAAATATTGCT
>NW_011266977.1:0-463 GCF_000146605.3 Meleagris gallopavo
CTTGAATCATTAGAGGAGGAAGTCTTGCTCTATTGAAGGCCACAGGTGAATATCCTACTGATTACACTGATGTATGAACATCAGTGTATATTTTATGCACACTACTGTTGATTGTGCTGCTTTTGGAATTATTCTGTTATTTGACTTCCAGCCTGTTTGGTTAATTGCCCTATGCAACTTTGGATGTGGGGAATACCAAGCACAGAGCACTGTCTTTCCTTGTTAATTCTGTGTATTGAAGCACATTTCTTTAAAATTAAAGGGAAAACAAAACAAACAAACAAACAACAACAACAACAAAAAACAAAAACAAAAACAACCACAAGCAAATACAAAGTTTCAGCCCATGCAATGCACACAGTTTCTGATTACCAGAGTAGCAGGCTGGTAAGCACCCCGTGGGCACCCACTGGCACTGCTGAAGCCCCATCTCCGAGGGGGGACTCGAATCTGCTGACTGCTT
>NW_011266978.1:0-426 GCF_000146605.3 Meleagris gallopavo
GCAATTCTGTCCTACACCTAAAATTTCATGTGTTGCCTTAGGTATTTCCATGGGTAGGAGGGCTTTCCTACATTGATTAAAAAAAATTAAACACGGATATTTTGAAAACAGTGTTATTTCTTGAGCCATTCTACTCATTTATTCAGTGTACGTGCTACAGGTCCGTATCAAGTGACTAGAGATTACAAAAAATATCCAAGGGGAAAAAACCACCTATCAAAAACTACATTCACAACTACAATAATTTACTTAGTATAAAACACTTCTAATAAAGTATTTATGGAGAAATCTCATCTGTTTTTTCCTTACTAGGTAGATGATATGTCAACTCCAAATCCTTATTTCTTTGAAAGGAATAAGCAAGCATGAAAAGCTGTCCTGTGTTCCACCCTTGCAGAATAATGCAGAATAACAGCGTTGGAATGG
>NW_011266979.1:0-415 GCF_000146605.3 Meleagris gallopavo
ATGAATTCTATTGTTTTTTCCCTTCCTGATTCTCTCCCCCATCCCACTAGGCGGGAGGAGTGAGTGTGCGACTGCATGGCGCTCAGCTACCTGTGGAATTGAACCACAACAATGTTTTTTTCTGAATTGTTTCTGCCTTCTAGCTCAGTTAAAAACACTGCCTTTGTAGGGATCCCATGATGGCTAAATTGCTGTAGGAATGTGGGGGCTAGACATAATCTTAGAAACCTTAAAATTCCCAAAAAGAGAAAATATGCTAACCCTTTTTTTTTTTAAATCAATAAATATCCAATAGATATGAATAGGAAGTTAAATGTCATGGCCAAGGTCAAAACAGAAGAGAATGGTAGAACTGAGATTTAATCCTACTTTTCTCTCAGGTGTCTTAAACCACAGATCTAATCTGCCGTTCTTT
>NW_011266980.1:0-451 GCF_000146605.3 Meleagris gallopavo
ACATTTTCAGAGCTAGTAGCTGCTCTCAGGGGATTTGTTGTAGTAAATTGCTCAAGTTTCATAGGCCAATGGGCATAAGAAGGTAAACTTCGTGCTAACAATCGCAGAAGAAAAAATCTTTCTCCCCCCAAGGAAAGAAAGATGGTTGAAGGAAAATAATATAAAGCACTGGCTCAGTGAAGGAAACATATTTAAAGAAGAAAGTATATAAAAAGAATAACAAATATAAGTGGATGACAAAATAGAGGCTTTATCTACCTGCACAAAGAAAAGAAATCTGATATTTATGTAGCAGTGTGACCTCAGGAAGCAGTATCCCAGCGTCTGTGATATTGCCCACTGTTCTGAGCAGGACTCTCCTTCAAAAAATGTGTTAAGCATTATGATCAGTTTAGGGAAAGAACATGAACAGGAATTGAAGAGATCATAGTTTACAATTAAAAAAAAAAAA
>NW_011266981.1:0-324 GCF_000146605.3 Meleagris gallopavo
CCTTCATATGTCTACATTTGAGCCTGGGAGCATAAAATGAGGGCTGAATTCTCTTTAACATTCAAGATGGCAAGCTATGGTTACAGCTAGCTTCAGAAAATGCAGGATACCAAACAAAAGGCAGAAAGAGGGCACTGAGTCTTTAGAAGGAACACATCTCTCTCCTGCACATCTGCAGGTGCAGGGAACATCTCATCTCTCCAGCTCCATTTTCCCTTCTCTCCCTCCTACCACTTAGTTTTGCCAAAGTCCCATGCAGGTTCCCACCAAGAAGCCGATGTCCCAGCAAAGTCTTGCAGGACATGCAGCAGTGCAGCCAAAGGA
>NW_011266982.1:0-404 GCF_000146605.3 Meleagris gallopavo
GTCTATTGCTGGAATGCTTGGTGTCTTAAGGATACAAAACAAATTTTACATGTGCACCATTTTGCATTTACTGGTCAAAATTAAATCTAATTTTCCTTCCCATCTGCAAAAACCACAGACCTGAACAACAACTTGACATTTCTGAGAGCTTATCAGCCCAAGTTCTGGCACAACTGAGCCCTTAACAGTTTAGGAACTACAGCATTACATTCAATCTTAGACAAACATTAGTCACTGTAAGATCCTGACTAAAAAAAAATAGTCTTTTGCTGAGGTAAATATTATCTAAGAGAGTTCTGATATTACAGATTGTGTGAAAACATTCCTGGAAAACTTCATACGGATTCAGCTTTAATTAGCTGCTTCACTTCTGTGTTCATCATGACAGGAAAGAAAGAAAAACA
>NW_011266983.1:0-444 GCF_000146605.3 Meleagris gallopavo
ATTGTCCAGTTTATTCCCTTTGTTCTGCCAGCATTTTTTTTCTTTTCCAGAATTTAATCTCTGTTTTGCTGATGCTAGAGTTCAGTTTGTTTTGCCCTGTGTTCGCAGTACAGTTTTCCTCAGAAGCATGGAGTCTCTGCAGATTCTCATAGGCACTTAAGGTCAGCACCTTTCTCTTTTTCACCAGTACAACAATGACATCTTCCTATTGTAAAACCCTAATAAAATTTTTAAAAGAAAGAAAAATATGTATTATTAAACTTCCTATTTTTTTCTTATTTTTCTGTGAAAGGTTATTCAGTACATTTATATAATGTGCCTGGTCATCTAAGGTCCCAGTGAAGCTTAGTTCTATTCACTCTGAGAATTGCCATTGAAATTCTCAGAGGCATAAAGATCTGTCAAAGTTGTAAGGTTTGCAGATCCAATGCCTTTAGGTAGACG
>NW_011266984.1:0-623 GCF_000146605.3 Meleagris gallopavo
ATCCCCATGACACATGGGGAACACAAAAAGAGCCCCTGTATTCCCCCAGTCCCTAAACACCCCAAAACCATAGCTGGGCCTCAAATATCCTCCTTTGTGGACCCCAAATCTCATCACCCTCAGAACTGCAGACTTCTCATGATCACATCCACCTCATACCTACACCTGAGCACCAGAGGCCCACCCTCCACCCACCCATCTTGGGGACCCCCATGGTAGCACCCCACTCTCCTCCTGTTTCTCCAGGTGCCCCCCAGGGACAGCGAGGATCTGACTTACGTCGAGATGCCAGCTGCCATCCCGTGCTCCCAGACTCCCAGTTCCCCAACACCAGCCAACCCCCCGTTATCTACACCACCGTGAACACTGAATTACCGTGCTGACGGGCATCCCCAGGTGCTTCATTTTTGGGGTGTATGGAAGGGGACAGACCTCAAATTCCCTAGCTGGAATTCCCAAACACCAGCTTGGGACTGCCTGGTGTCCTCTTCTTATCCCAGACCAGCTCATCTCTCCTAATCTAACAACCCCAAATTCTCCCTGGTGCATCCCAAATGCTTCCCACTCACACCAAATCCTTTAATGCTCATCTCTTACCCCAAAATCCCGCCTTATCCCCTCAA
>NW_011266987.1:0-371 GCF_000146605.3 Meleagris gallopavo
ACTCTCACCTCTTCTGAGAGGTGGGAAGAACTTAAAGTACACAAGGATTCAGTTATATCTGACTTTTGGTCCATCTTCTACACACAGGAATAAATTAACATAATGGTTGTGATTTCTTTGGGATAAATTTAATTTTCTAGGCTGTTCACTGCAAAACTAACCTCTAAAGTAACTCCTGGGATTTAATCCGAGTCTGAGTTTTGTTGGTCCTTTAGGAATAAAGTTAGCAATATGTAAAACAGTGTAATCTACATCTCCATCAGAGCTGGAACAAACAGAACTTTTTAATGATCTATTAAGCCTTATGAGTGACTGAACTTTGGTCAGCAGTGTTTCAGCAGGATTTTCTAGAAACATCAAAAGAATAAAAA
>NW_011266988.1:0-387 GCF_000146605.3 Meleagris gallopavo
GTTTTCAAATGTTGATACTACTGAAATGTAATGTGATTAAATTTGGATAGGTGCCTTAAACAGACCACTCCTCATATTTATTTCGCTGCCAGTCAGATCATGCAAACTCTTGAGTAAAATCCTAAAGAGCTTTGAACTTTCTGTATAGATAATATATAGTTCATTTTAAAATAGATTTTGGCAGTTCTGAAGAAAGTCCTGCTTAACTAACCATTATGATACAAATTTACAAAGTTTACAATTTATTTTATTTTAAGTTTTGTAATAATTTTCAGGAATGTTGTTAGGTTCAATGCATTATTGGTAGCAGAGAAAAAATCTTGCCAAATACTAAGCTGTAACAGAAAAAGTTTATTATTATTACTTATTACTCTAAGTTAAATGCAG
>NW_011266989.1:0-425 GCF_000146605.3 Meleagris gallopavo
GTACTTTTATTTCATCTCTCTCTTCGATGACATGTGTTAATAGTTTAGCAATAAAGCCATTTCTAGCCACCTACTGTTTGAACATATATGAGAAACATTATTTGTCATGTCTTATTGGCAAGTTTACAGCTAACATTAAAAGAAAAAAATTAAAAAGCCCAGGCAGTTTGAATTGAATTCATAATCTACTTTGACAGATTCTCTGAAGTATGTACGTGTCATCTAAAAAGAATATAGCAACAGATACCATATTGGCTAATATGTTCCAGATAGAACAACACTATCAAATCAAAATGATGACTTGGTATGAAGTGAATTAAAAAGAGCTGTATGTGCTTGTTCAAAGATTATTCACACATTTGCAGTTATTCTGAGATATATCTTCAGTAATACTAATCTCTAATACAGTGAGATTCAAATACAGC
>NW_011266990.1:0-304 GCF_000146605.3 Meleagris gallopavo
TGCAGTAGATATTGTGACATTCTCTCTATACCTTGTTTTGAAGACACGAAATGTCCCTTTACCAATAATGAAAATAATGCCTTATAACAAATTTTACTTTGCCTTCTTCTTTATGAGTGGGTAGGGCAGCGGAGGGGGAGCAGCGTGAGTGTGAGAAGCTTCTTCAGTGTCATTGTTACTTTGGACTTTGTTAAACCAGCTCTACTAGTGAACGTGGCTGGTGTGGAATCGTAGAATGGCTTAGGTTGAAGAGGACCTTAAAGATCACCCAGTTCCCACCCCTTGCCATGGGCTGGCTGCCCCC
>NW_011266991.1:0-508 GCF_000146605.3 Meleagris gallopavo
AGGGTTTCAGTTAAACCCGGAGAAAAGTGTGAGCAAACCCTGTGTAAAGTGTGTGTAAGGCTGAAGAGTAATTTGAGTAAACCTTGTGTCAATTGTGAGTCCAACACAGTCAAGAAAGAAGTGTGAGTAAACCCGGAGTAAAGTACTAGTAAACATGGAGTAAGGTGTATGTAAAACCCAGAGTAAGGTTTGAGTGCACCCGGAGTAGTGTAAGCATAAGGTCAAAGTAAAGAGGGTGAAAAACCTGGTGTAGAGTGAGAGTACAACCCAAAGAAAAAGGTGAGCAAAACCAGGAGTAAAAGTGTGAGTAAAAACTGACCCACTTGTGTTTTACTCACACTTTGCACTAATATTATACTTTTCTCTTGCTTTTACTCACCCTTTACTCCAGTTTAGCTTGTTCCATCATGCTTCCTCACTTTAATCTGGGTTTACTCACACTTCACTCTGTGTTTTTGTACAGTTAATGAATTAGACCGATGTTACGGTGTAGCAGTGTACAATTAAC
>NW_011266992.1:0-413 GCF_000146605.3 Meleagris gallopavo
ATCAATGAATTTTAATCCTGGTTTGTTGGGGTTTTTTGTTTGTTTATTTTGCTTGTTTTTGTTTTTTTTTCTCACCAAAATAAAATCTCTCCTATGCTAGCTTCACCAAATATAAGTGGCTAGCATTTAAATGGCTAACAAAGAGAAAATGACTGCAAGAAGTGATACATAACCCTTTTATCTCTGCTCCTGCACTTGTCTTGCGGTCTACAGATGTTTTGGGGATAAGTACATGAACGTCTCTCTGAGGTGGAGTGCTCTCCTGAATCACGGCCTTAACAGTTAAGAGAGTTGGCTATGAGAAACGTTTCTTATTTCAGTCAAAATAAACCACCACTGGAATAGAAAAGACAGTTATCCAGAAGTATATAGCACCATTATCCAATAGTTCATGGCTGAAGATCCATAGCTTC
>NW_011266993.1:0-358 GCF_000146605.3 Meleagris gallopavo
CAAAGGGTCTTGCTAAGTCTGGAAGTGAAATTCAAATTCCAGAAAGAGATGAAAAATTTAATTTAAGGACGCAATAATTAGACCTTTAGACTTGGGTTTTCTTTTGTTTCTTTATACAAAGGCTCTGAACTCTGCACATAGTCAGGGAATGATCTAATACCCGACTAAGGACACAAACACTGGCTTTATTCATAAATTTTGAAATTAGATTTAAATAATCACAACAGGTGACAGCAATTGAAAAATATATCACTATGCATTCACTCATTATCTCCAAATACAATAATTGATAGATAGGTATGGCTTTAGTTAACAATGGAATGGAGGAAACTGTAAATCTTATAACCTAATCAAATTA
>NW_011266994.1:0-454 GCF_000146605.3 Meleagris gallopavo
GCTGAAAATCAATCTCTTACAAAATAAAATAAATAATAATAATAATTAAAAAAAAAACCTAACAACAATTTCCTCTCCAGGAAAGTACGTTAATGCTTAAACTGTTCAAATAGAAAACATATAGCACATTTAATGTCTTATTATTTTTTGAATTGATCTAAAATGAAATTATTAAATATTATTTGTAGTGATAGATGTACAGTTCAAGTGATAATTTGAAATATAATCTGAATGAAAAAGCCAAAATAAGTGGCACACAAGTGTAGACAGTATTTCAAGTATTTTCCATACCAATTTTAGACATCTTCACCTGATTCTTCAAATGAGAACTCTCCAGCTACCCCGCCTGATGAGCAGGGGCCAAAGGAGATGCTCCACCTCAGCTTGAAGATGAGGAGCCTGCATTTCCACACACAGACCTGGCAAAGTTGGATGACATGATCAACAGGTATTT
>NW_011266995.1:0-342 GCF_000146605.3 Meleagris gallopavo
AGGCTCCCAAGGTCTCTTGTCTCAATGACTCTGTTGGCTGCTTTGTCTGGAAAGAGCACAGGGAGAAAAGGGAAGTCATGCTTCTGGAAATGGAACTGCTTTTCCACGGGGGAGAGACAGAGGACAGGGTGGGGACAAGAAGAGAGCTGTGCATGGTGCCTCTCCCTCCTGTAAACAGGGCCCAGCCCGTGAGGCTCTGGTAGTACTATGGGAGGAGGGGCAGAGGGGCTGGAGCACACCTGCTCTACTCACCTTGGATTCGGAGAAGGGAGCTCAGACAGGTGACAGCCAACTTGCGGGATGCAAGCATGGGGGTCGCACGTCAGAGGTGCCAGCAATCCC
>NW_011266996.1:0-472 GCF_000146605.3 Meleagris gallopavo
AAAGTGTGTTGGATACCAAATGTAAAACATGTTGCCAACCTCCAAATCGATGCTACTTTATTTTACTTCAGAACAGTAATATTCAGACTGGCATGTATTTTTAATGTAAGGTGCTGCCTGGTGAACTGAGTTAATGGATGATTTAATTAATTTTCAGGAATGTGAAGTAGGAAGAGATCTCCTGTAGCTGGACAGTTCACCTCTGGCTACAGAAAGGACAATGAGACTTAAGCTGAAACCATACAGAAGTGTTCAGCTGAGTGTTTTTCTAGAAATAATAAAAGATGAAGAAAATCCAGCTTATTTTCCCTGTGTTTCATTATTATTTTGGATATGCAGAAGCCTAAAAAATGAAGGATACATGCATGATTGCAGATTCCTGTAAATCTTAAGCAAAAACAACAAAGCAAAGAAAGAAAAATAACTTACAAAAAGAAGGATAATGTTGCCTCACATGTTACATGTGAAAGCA
>NW_011266998.1:0-478 GCF_000146605.3 Meleagris gallopavo
ATTTATTGTTAATCATTGTTATTACTTACATTTATTGGGTAGTTTTTCTAGATTTATTAGGCACTACATTTAACAGCGTTATCGCTTGTAACTGACTATCAGTGGAATAGAAAACATATTTTCTTAAAGAGTCTTACCCTAATTAGTAAGTTGTTTCCCTATTGAAATAAAACAGACCCTAGGAGTCAAGTTAAGACTGGCTTTTTTTTTTTTTCTTCTTTCTTTTTTTTTCCCCTTCAAGTCAGAATAAAAGTTCAGCTTGAGACCTGTTTTTTTCAAGGCCACCTGTTGGAGCAGACAAGCAGAAGTATTTCTGTTTCCCAGTCAGAGCTGTTACTTGGCGGAAAACCTTCAAGTCAAAAGCAAAGCTGAGCTAAGCAATGGGGTCTTTTCCTGACCAGTGTTACGGAGAACCTTTAAAGAGATGAACAAAGCCAATTTGAGCTGCTTACTCACCAATGGTGTACTACACAAACAA
>NW_011266999.1:0-476 GCF_000146605.3 Meleagris gallopavo
GCCACCTGCAAACCTGCTGAGGGTGGACTCCATCCCTTTGTCCAGGTCACTGATGGAGATGTTGAACAGCAACAGATCCAGCACCGACCCTCAGGGAACAGCACGAGTCACCGCCACCAAGCGCACCCTGCTCTGCTGATGGAGCCCAAAGTCATGGACTCAGTGAGCTCCACCAGCACTTCACAGGGATGGCCGAGGGACCACGGAAATGCTGTGTGTGTATATACTGAAACTCAGGATGGGAGATGGTGGTTAATTAGGTTGAATGGGAAACTGTGGGACCTGAGCCTGATGTAAGCTGTATGGAACATGGCAGGGTATTGCCCTTGTTTTCAGCTGGGATAAAGCTGATTTGCTTCAATGTGTCCAGTGAGTTTTAGCTTCAGAAAACCAATGCTGATGGCACAGAGGTGGTTCAGCTGATGCTGAGCAGTGCTGCACAGAACCAAGGATGGTTCCGTTCTCAGCTTCTCGCC
>NW_011267000.1:0-461 GCF_000146605.3 Meleagris gallopavo
AGGCACGTGCAGTGCTTGCAGAGTAGAGTGAGTGATGCAGAGGCACAGGACTGAGATGCACCACGACTTTATTGAGTCAAAAGAGGGAAAGAAAGTTGCTTCAAGGGGGGACATCAAGCAGGAAGCAGCAGGGACAGAGTCTGCACTAATGGGCATGGTGGATACCCCGCCAGGTGTCCATCTGCCATTCTTCCACAGAGGGAGAAGTGCCATCAGCTCCTCCCTCGGCTGGTCTTCTGGGTTTGACAGACCAGAGGAGCAGAGGTGACAAATAAGAAGTCAGGAGGAAAAGGAGGGAGTGGAAGAGGGGAAAAGCAGACGCGGGCAGCGCATTCTGAGAGTTCACGCTTGCCCCGGCTTTTTGCAAGAGGTGTTGCTTGGTCCCTATGAAAGGAAGTTCTCCGTGCTCTCTCTCCGAGGGCCGCTATCAAATTCTGCGTCCCAAGAGCTAATCCTCCAGG
>NW_011267002.1:0-551 GCF_000146605.3 Meleagris gallopavo
ACGCATCCCCATGGAGGAGGAGGAACTGGCTGGAGGGCCGTGCCCAACGGGTAGTGGTTAATGGAGTTAATCCAGCTGGAGACCCGTTACAAGTGGTGTCCCCCAGGCGTCGGTACTTGGGCTGACCTTGTTTAATATCTTTGTTGATGAGCTAGAGGAGGGGACTGTGTGTACCCTCAGTACGTTTGCAGATGACACCGAGCGGGGAGGTGGTGTGGATCTGCCTGAGGATAGGGAGGCCCCCTTATTCAGAGGGATCCGGATAAGCTGCATTTCTGGGCTGAGGTGAATGGGATGAGCTTCAACAGGGCCAAGTGCTGGGTCCTGCACTTTGGCCACAACAACCCCAGGCAATGCTACAGGCTTGGGGCTGAGCGGCTGGATGATTGTGAAGAGGAAAGGGGCCTGGGGGATGGTGGTTGATGCTCGGCTGAACAGGAGCCAGCAGTGTGCTCAGGTGGCCAATAGGGTGGATGGTTGGACTGGCTGATCTTGTGGGTCTTTTCCAACCTTGGTGATTCTATGATTCTATGATATTCTATTGTCGTATC
>NW_011267003.1:0-489 GCF_000146605.3 Meleagris gallopavo
TTACCTGAGCTGCTGGCTGTACGCAGTGCTGCGATTGCTGCTGGGATTTAAGCACTTCTCCTGATCTTGATCTCCTCTTTGTCACTTTCCCACCTTTTTAGCAAGTCTGGAGGAAGCGGAGAGTACCAGCCTTTGGTGTTTTCCGCTATGAATGTCATTGAGCTTCAAGATTTTCCTTTCAACTTGATTAAATAGCATTCCACCAGGCTCACTCGCTTGCTGTGTGTTCCAGATTTGCATCCTGAATGTGGAAATGATTTATGAATTTCTCAAATACTTTATCTTACACCAGATTAATTGTAGACTAGGTCTCCTTCTGTAGGCTTTGTGTTCTCTGGCTCAGCTTTCAAAGCTCTGAATGGCTACGTGATAAAGTGACAAGAGACAATAAAACTATGGGGCAAAACCCTGCAGACTGGAATGCAGCCCTTGAAACTTTCCCATCGTCTGCTCCTACTGGTGATAACTTTTGCACACGGAAGCATGCAG
>NW_011267004.1:0-469 GCF_000146605.3 Meleagris gallopavo
AGGTTGATCCTGTGTTGCTTTTTATTCTACGTGTCCAGTATGTTTTTCAAATGAATATTGGCGTCTGATAGATTCCAGTAATGTCTATTCCTTCTGCTCCTTTCTTTATTCAGACACTTCATCACTCTCAATCTGTCAGGCTTCCCCTGCCTCATTTCTCATCTTCGCCTCAGCGAGCAGCTTTCTACCTCAGAGTCCTGTGCAAGTATGTCTTGAATACATTTGGTTGCCCTTGTACAGTGAGTTGCACTGTTTCTTGTGCATGCGCACAAATGATGACAAGATACCGAGAGTTCAGAACTGCTGCCTCCAGTGCTGGAGGTTCTGTGCCTGACAGAGTCTTAAACATCCTGCTTTTCTTCTTACCGTAAGACACAATGGTAGAACTGAACTGGTGGGATTAGTACCTCCAGTCTATTCATGTATATTGAAGGAAAAAATTAGCTGGAACAGAGATGCCATTTGGTTT
>NW_011267005.1:0-528 GCF_000146605.3 Meleagris gallopavo
TTAAGAGCCATTTGGATGTGGTGCTCGGAGATCTGATTCAGCAGAGGGCTGCTGGAGTTAGGGTACTGCGGTTAGGCTGCGGTTGGACTTGATGATCCTTGAGGTCCCTTCCAACCTGGGTAATTCTGTGAATAGTTACAGGCAAAGCTGAAACAACAGTCAAAGTAGTCTGTTGCACCTTTCTTCCAAAATTTCAGACCTCAAGTACTATGGACTAATGCTTTCCACACTGGATATCTGTATCAGACTGAACTTCTTGGGAAACTTCAGTTAGAGTGACTCATCTGGCTAAATGTTCCAATATAGAGTGTCTTCCTTTAATGGAAAAACCAGCTGACAGAAGGATTTGGATTATTTTCTTCCCTTTCTCAAAAAATTCCTCTGCTGTGTTGCCCCACACAGTAATGTCATTGATGTATTGCAGGTGTTCAGGAGCTTCCCCCCCTATTCCAGTGCAGTCTGGATCAGCCCATGACAAATGGTACGGCTGTGTTTCCACCCTGGAGCAGTCAATTCCAGATGTGCTAG
>NW_011267006.1:0-455 GCF_000146605.3 Meleagris gallopavo
AAGGCTTGTGAAGGGCGTGGAGAATATGGCCTATGAGAAGAGACTGAAGGAACTGGGGATGTTCAGTCTGGGGAAAAGGAGGCTGAGGGGAGACCTCTTCCAATACCTGAAAGGTGCTTACAGCAAGAGTGGGGCTGGTCTCTTCTCACTGGTGACAGGTGACAGGACGAGGGGAAATGGCCTCAAGTTGCACCAGGGTAAGTTTAGGTTGGATGTTAGGAAACACTTCTTTACAGAAAGGGCTGCTAAGCACTGGAATAGGCTGCCCAGGGAGGTGGTTGAGTCACCCTCCCTGGATGTGCTTAAAAACCGTTTGGAGGTGGTGCTCAGGGCCATGATTTAGTGGAGGGTTGTTAGGGTAGTATGGGTAGGTCATGGTTGGACTCGATGATCTTAAGGTTTTTCCAACCTGAGTGATTCTGTGATTCTATGAATGTTTCACAGATTGGGAACAC
>NW_011267008.1:0-504 GCF_000146605.3 Meleagris gallopavo
TGGTCTTAGTGTGGTTCTCCATTGCTACACTTGTGCATTCAGAGAGGAAAAGAGTGGAAGGGAAAAGCCTCTCTAATAAGGCACCTGGAAACGTGGAGGAGCGACAGATGTTGTGCTCTCAGGGAGAGCGTGACAGAAAGTGGGGAGCGATCCTTTCTGGACGGCGGAGAAAAAAACCCCCGCTCGGAGGTAGTGCAGCAGGCTGAATTCGCACCTTCTCGGCTTCGGAATAGCACGCCTTCGCTCTCAGGGCTAGAACGCGGCATTCGCGATGTAGCGCTACACCGATTTCTCAGCGGCTTTAAACTGGAACTTTAGCCGCCATGTGCAGTGGCAGAATCCCGCACGCTGTGCTGCGTCCGAAGTGCATTGCACTTGTTGTAGTCTGGCAGAACGTTTCCGTGTGCGCTTCCGTGTGATGACCTCTACCTTACAATCACCAATATCACTTAAATCAGCAATATCACATTACCGTCAGAAGTACCATTCTAATTCGAAAATTAG
>NW_011267009.1:0-491 GCF_000146605.3 Meleagris gallopavo
CATGGCATTTGAACTTGTAGTTTCACTTGTAAATGTGAGAGCGGAGCTGGATAAGGGGAGGGTAAGTTGCTTCTTTATTTTCTGTTCTCCCGGGTGGGTCTGTATATTTTGTGCCCAAGTTGTGGCAGCTCTGTAACTGGGAATGTTCCTAGTGGTCATAAAAGACTGTGCTGCCAGCACAGAATTTGGCCACAGGCCTGCCTGCTGGATTAAATTCTGTAGGTTGATTATATGCTATTTGAGATGGTACGTTCTGTTTATTTTTTCCACCGATCAGGTTTTGAGGTTGCTGAGATGCGCTGATTAATCAATCACTTGCAGCTTGTTTGAGCTTGAAGCAGCTGAATCATCCCACACAGCATTGTTAAATAAAACCTTATAATCGCTTTGGAATTGTAGCTCTGCGCTAGGCTATGGCACTGGTGTGAGTCCTTCCTCATCCTCCCACTGTGCTCCTCACTGGCAGAAGGTATCACCATCAGCTTTCTCCT
>NW_011267010.1:0-513 GCF_000146605.3 Meleagris gallopavo
CAAGACGTCCATTTTATATCACTATAGAGTATCCTGGAAAGGGTTCCTCCCACGCTTGTAAGCTTGCAAATGGGAAGAGCGCGTTGAACCTCTGAGGCAGTTTTGAGTCTGTCTTTTGGCAGAGAGTAGCCAAGGATAGAACTGTACAGAATGATGGTACAACAGCTAGAGGGAAGATACTTTGGGAGCCCTCACAGATGTTTTCTTCTCCTCCCCGTCGGCTCCTTCTTTCAGGATCTGTTTGTGGCATCGCACGGAGTACTTCTGCTAGCTTTGCTAACCTAACAGACCTGATAGAAGTTTGTCTTTCTGCACGTCGACAGTTGTGCTGTACAACTTACTTTAAAATTCAACTCGCGCTTACCGGAGTGATGTTGGACCTTCAGTCCCACTGGAAACTGGGCAGTTCAGCAGTCCAGGAATGGTGCAGTAGGATTGAAACCTTCCTTGGTTGTTGCCACAATTTCCACCCTTTATCCAGAAGGACTGGAAGAGGGAGAATTTCTGATCTGG
>NW_011267011.1:0-454 GCF_000146605.3 Meleagris gallopavo
ATCCTTGCAGCGACGTGCCACTGTCTGAGAGCTTTAGCAGAATTGGAACTGAAGAAGGCACGTAACAGGAAGGAATACTGTTTTTGTAAAGCAGACTGCAGACAAAACGCTGAGGTGAACATCACCCTGACAGGTTGCTGCAAAGTGGAAAATGCAGTCTGGGAGACAGCTGAAACAAATAAGTTTTTATTTCACGGAAAAGCAGGCACCTCCTTCAAAGCACAGCGCACTACAGGACCACAAAAAAGACACTTTGTCAGTGTCGATGATGGAGAGATGAACCCCAGAAGAAGCAGCTTGCAGTAGCATCATGCTGGCATTTTCCTAAAGTGCTCCATTCAGCCACATTCGCCCATTTTGCACATAAAACTGTTTCTCAGGTGAGAAGTTAAATTCTCAGCACATTAAAATGGAAGCCACACCATTTTTTGGCCCCCATTGTACCTGCCCTTCC
>NW_011267012.1:0-467 GCF_000146605.3 Meleagris gallopavo
GCACTGCGTCCAGGCCTGGGGCTCCAGCACGGGAATGATGTGGAGCTTTTGGAGCAGGTCCAGAGAAGGGCCACGAAGATGATCAGAGGGCTGGAGCACCTCTCTTAGAAAGAAATGTTGAGGGAACTGGGATTGTTTCTGTGGGAGAAGAGAAAGCTCTGGAGATAGCTCATGACAGCCTTCCAAGACTCGAAGGGAGCGCATTAGCAGGAGGGGGCAACGGCTGTTTAGGAGGGTGGATAGCGATAGGACAAGGGGAAATGGTTTTCAAGTGAGACAGGGGATGTTTAGGTTGGTTATTAGGAGGCAGCTTTTCACGCACAGGGTGGTGACGCACTGGAATGTGTGCTTGAGAGTCACTTCCAGGATGATCTGCTCCATGATCCGTGACCAGCACAGAGGTGAGACTGACATGCTGGTAGTTCCCCGCGTCACACTGTCTATCCTTCCTAAGAGGTGTGCTGTCA
>NW_011267013.1:0-402 GCF_000146605.3 Meleagris gallopavo
ACATCTCCAGGAAGTGATCCTTCCCCAGTGGCAGTCAGTACTTAAATGGGGTCTAGAAGAGGTGGAGCCAGGCTCCACACCTTCCAGTCACACAGCTGAATTCTCTTCACTTGTGCTCCCATGGCTGGTTCAGTGCTCGCTTCAGGTGATGAGAGTGAACCATGACTCAACACTTCCCAAACACCTTTTAAGAAGCATGTCAAAATCATGACTGTACTATAATACCTTTGGTAATTCATATATAACATCGGTTTTCTTGTATGTTCATCTGAAAACTATGGTTTGGCCTAAGTGTTCAATAAAAAAAAAAAAAGTTTTACCTTGCAGTGGTAGGCAGTGATATTCTTTATTGGAGCACAGATGCTTGCTTAATGTTAGTTAGTTCCATGCTAAAAAGTTTTG
>NW_011267014.1:0-455 GCF_000146605.3 Meleagris gallopavo
AATGCATGACTTCAGTAAAGAATTCAAGAAATATACCTTCCAATGCATCCTCACCAACTTCTTCATATGTCTGTAAGGACAGAGAAACCCTTAGGACAGCAGATAAAATATTAAAAAACAAAACATCAACTACTGATTACGACTGTCATACAGTGACTTTAAATCTGAGTGATTACAACAGTGTTCCTCACACTCGCCCTCTGATCCCCTCCTGGCAGGCTCCAGGGTGTGGGTTCCACTCTCAACTTAAAACAGAGGCAGCAGTTCTTTAAACGACACAGTTTGTGACTGTCTTGATCCGTTTTAGCCTCTAAAACAAAGCTTGTGAAGGATCCTAGAAGCCTTCTACCACGACAAATGTATTCAGAGCCCCGTTATGCTCACTTGGTCCAAGCAATAACCCCCTCAAAAGACAACAGTGCAAGCCAGGTGCTTCTGAACAGTTCTGCTTCCTC
>NW_011267015.1:0-340 GCF_000146605.3 Meleagris gallopavo
TGGGAGGCAGTATTGAAGGTTTGCTGAAGTCTAGGTAGAGTATGTCAACAGCCTTTCCCTCATTTACCAGGTGGGTCAACAAATCATAGAAGGAGATCAAGCACAAAGAAACTAGTATTAAGCCCTTCAAATTATTAGCCTGCTACTTCTGTTTTAAATACTTCAATAATTTATGTGGTCTCATATAAAAGATTTGACAGGGTGTATTAACCCGAATGCTAAGCAAATAGCAAATGCCCTAACCACCTTTCTTAGTCAGAGTATTTTAAAATAGGAAAAAAAAAAAAAAAAAAGAACCAGTTGGAATATAGCAGAGCAATAAATGTGCCATGTCAATTTT
>NW_011267017.1:0-406 GCF_000146605.3 Meleagris gallopavo
TGGGATGCCGCTGGAAGGGGTTAGAATGATTAATCATTTAAAAGCAAGATCTTAATTACAGGGTGCAATTTTTGCTATTTAAGGAGTCCATTAGTTTCCAGAAAGGAGGGAAAAAATATATATAGATATTGCAGGTTATTCTCCTTTTGAAGCAAATTGGGGGGAGGCCGAGGGGCCGCAGCACCCATGCTGTCATGGCTGCCCCTGAGGGGCCGAGGGCTTTACAGCATGAGGATGGTGAGGGGGAGGCGGTGGCACCGGTTTCCCATGGATATTTTTGCAGGGTGCCAAGTGTGAGCATCCACCGTGGCGCTGCAGCGGGCAGGCAGCTCTGCACAGCCTCCTCCCCAGGAGCAGGGGGAGGAAGCGGCCACCGTCAGCCCCGCTGACCCCTAGGCCCAAATAG
>NW_011267018.1:0-415 GCF_000146605.3 Meleagris gallopavo
GCTATCTTTCTGCTCTCACTTTCCTTACTTTGTCCTCAATACATTGTTTCTTTCACTTTTATTGCTTTAATAACATAGTTTGTTAGTACCCTTCCAGATATTGCTTCTGCAATTTAATTAAAGCCACGTTCCAAAAAAATCGATCGTTGCTTCTTTTTATAAAAACGTCCCCCATGCATCAAAATATCTGAAAACAACTGAAGAAAGTTGTTTGTTTGTTTGTTTGTTTGCTTTAAATAAAGGCCTTCCAATTTGGACCAGGAGTTGTTTCCATGGCAGTCTGCAGCTGCACACGGGAAATACAAAAAGACAGTCCCTGAGATAATGCAGCAGGGAGCCTCCTATGTGTCCTTATGAAAGAGAACGTTAAAGAGGTAACCAAAAAAAAAAAAAAAGACAGTATAAATAAAAACAG
>NW_011267019.1:0-412 GCF_000146605.3 Meleagris gallopavo
TCACTTCTGAGCTTTGAGCACTTGGAATTAAAAGGCCTCTGTACCTGGAAGGTGGTAGGATTGTGCTAAATACAGGCCTGCCATCTTTTTTTGGGGGGGGATATATGCACAATTCAGAATAAATGTTTCTGCTTGTTATGTATAGAAGCCAGCTGCCTCAGTGATACCAAGAAATTATTATTAAAAAAAAAAGAAACAACCAAAAACCTCAAAGTCTGCAAACGTAACTTGAGTTAGCATATACATATGTTGGTAAGAGGACAAGGCAAATGTGAGTAAAAACCAAGAGCCACACCTGTTAAAGCCTTTACAAAAGATGGGAGAAATAACATTCCTGAAGCATTATGCCTCATAAACACACCATATTTTATACACTAGAGATGATCCAGTGCTCAGCAATCCACTCTAGTAA
>NW_011267020.1:0-408 GCF_000146605.3 Meleagris gallopavo
TACACCAAATGAGCAAAGCCTTCCCTCAACGCCGAAAGCCGCAGCTGAGATGAGCCGTCCTGTTGGGTCGGCACAAAGGCACCGAGCCGGATGGGTTCTAATGGTGACACCGCCACTGCTCTGGCCACTGCAGTTTTGTCTGGCACTCACATCAGGCAGAGAAGAAATAACGCAGCACGACGGCTCCGACATGAGAGCGCGGGGACGCGGCATCCCCACCCCAACCCGACACAGAGGATCCCACACACCACTCCTGGGGAACCGCTGAGCATTTCGCCCAGCGCATCTCCGTCACGGCGTGGTGCCCGCAGCCCCAAAATCCCCACGGGACGGATGGGGTACGGATGGCTGTGCCATACCTGGGTCTCGGAGAGGCTGAGGCTGCTGGCCAGCTGCTTGCGTTCGGCG
>NW_011267021.1:0-470 GCF_000146605.3 Meleagris gallopavo
AAAGCAGCATAATACCTTATAATATTTCTTCCAGTCATACTGAGGAAATGTTTGGTTTAGCATAACCACAAGTGAAATAAAAAGGAAGAAATAAAGGAAATCAACTTCAGAAGATAAAAGTAAGAGTACATAAAATGTTCACAATTAGCCTTCTTCCTCATGATTTAGAGTCTGTATTGCTGAACTTGGATCAAGAAGTTCCTGGATTCATCCTGAGTTATTTGAAAAATACAGTAAAACAGGACCAAGATGACTGCTCCCAGTAGTCTCAATACAGAGAAATACTAGGAAAGCAACATTAAAATGGGCTTCCTTTTCATATTGCAACTATTCAACTGGAATTTGAAGGAACATGGAACTGAAGCAACAAAAGGACTCAAAAGAAAATAAAACCTAACAGCTATAACATATTAACCATTCCATGGGCTGGGTTTAAGACATACAGGGAAAGGTCTGAGATCTGATTATGT
>NW_011267022.1:0-409 GCF_000146605.3 Meleagris gallopavo
TTTCACATCCTTTTTGTGTTGTTGAAGTCAAAACTAAACACAAGGTTTGAGGTGAGGATGGAGCAGCACAAAGCAGAGTGGGACAGGCCCTTCCCTGTTTCAATTCCAGTGCAGGGCACAATGCACCCCAGGCTACAGTCAGCCCTGCTGGCTGCCAGGGCACACTGGCTGACTCAGATTCATCTGGCCATCAGCCACAACCTCAAGACCGCTTGGGCTGGAGCTGCTTTTCACTCTCTCCTACCCAAATCCTCAAATGGCCAGGGCATTCTGGAGTCAGGTGCAGAATCCAGCACGTCCTCTTCTTCAACTTCAGGCCATTGGTGACGGCCCAGCCCGCTGGTCTCTCAACAGTTCTCTCCAAGGCCTCCCTATTCCTGACAGAGTCAACTGCTCCTCCCTACTTACT
>NW_011267023.1:0-478 GCF_000146605.3 Meleagris gallopavo
TGCAGAGGATGTGGATAGAGATTAGTCAGCTGTGGATGAGGTCTGCTTTTTCCCACTGAAAGCATTCTGGAAAAGCATTTGCTCACTGCCCAATCTATTGCTGCTTTGGGGCTTTTCTTTTTTGTTCTCAGTCAAGATGTCTCAAGGAAAAAAAAAACAACAACAAAAAACTAATGTTTGTATGAGAAATGTTAATATAAGTTGTACCTAACCAGTTAATAATCTGTAATTGCTTCAAAACAGAAATACATATAGCATAGGTACCAGAAACTGCAGCTCCTTCTGTGTGCAAAAACCAAAATGTTGCTAAATGTGAAGGGCATAGCCTTCCCCTAGGATTTTAATAGCATGATTTCATGGTGATTGACCTGAGAAATTAGATTTGAGTAAATACAGCAAATGGACAGCAATCTGAATCACTAAACATTATTATATGTTTCTACATTTCTATATGTTTCTGCATTTATTGGTCAAAATT
>NW_011267024.1:0-456 GCF_000146605.3 Meleagris gallopavo
GCCAGGCAGCCTCAACACCCACCTGCAGGCCTGGGTAGAGCAAGCCGCTCAGCAGAGGGTGCTCCACCTGCTTCACCACCTCCGCTCCTGCCTTCTTCGCATCGTGCTGCGTCACCACAGATGACAGACGGTACACATCCAACGTGTACTCCCTATGGGAAGGGACAGCACAGTCAGCACCAGGCAGAGGCACAGCTGCATAAATATTGGTGCTGACCACTGAGAGCAGCCTGGAGGCACCTTCGCTTTATTCCCTGAATGACAGTGCCTGGGAGCAGGCTTGGGAATGACAGCAGAGCCCAAACAGCTTCTCCTTTGCCCCAGAGGACCAGCAGCTCAGAACTCACTTGCTGAGCTGGTAGTCCGTGCCTCGGACGAACTTCAGCTTTTCCAGGGGCACTCCAATGCTCTCCAGCATGGCTTTGATCACATTCTCATAATAGCGAGTGCGCAACT
>NW_011267025.1:0-502 GCF_000146605.3 Meleagris gallopavo
GCGGTCTTTGTGAATGTACGCCACATGTTTGGTGTACACCTGACTCTCTCGGGATCATGCTCTTGGTCTGGCTCGTCAGGAATGAAATCGGGGCTATGTAGCATTTCCACCACAGCATATTCTCTTAAATAACAGATGCCTTCTTCCATATCAGCCCATTTCTTTTTCTCAGGCATCAGATCATCTTTGAAGGGGTATCTTTCTTTTACAGCTAACAACATCCGCTTCCAGAGGGTAAAGGCCTGGTTCTGGCATGTACTAATACCTCTGTCAATGGCTGAGTCCCTAGCAATGCCACCCAGTTGGCGAGCTTCTCTACTATCCAGCCACACACTGTTGGCCCCATTGTCCCAACATCGAAGTAACCAAGTGGCAATAGGCTCATTTGGGTGACATGAAAAGTCTTTCTCAGACTTCGAATTTCATTCATTTTCAGAGATCGATCAACAATGGTAACGATATCTTGCTCACCTCTTACTCTTTCGGGACTTCTTGTTGCCCT
>NW_011267026.1:0-425 GCF_000146605.3 Meleagris gallopavo
GATATGAGTAATGTGAGAATTTCTATTTTTAAATAAAACCACACACATAGACACACACACACCAAAAAAAGTGCAGAAGGAAGATTTGACTCGATGTAGTGCTTATAAAAGTTGTTCAGCTTTAAAGATTTTGGGATTTGGGATTCTCTGTGTAGAGGAAGATGAAGGGTCAAGCATCTTCCGGGAAACACCTCTTGGAAGACATGTGTTTTGCATTTGAAAGAAAAGTGTGTGGCTTGCACTTTGTACCTGGATACTTCTATTAGTAACGACCTTAATGATGCAACACTTTCTCTTCCAGCACACTACCACAAAGGATAGTTTGAATGTGTCAGTCTGCTTTAGCTCTCTGGAAGTCTAGGTTTATACATATTAATGAGACACTTGCTAAAATAATAAAAAAAAAAAAAGTACATCAAAGAAAT
>NW_011267027.1:0-440 GCF_000146605.3 Meleagris gallopavo
TGAATCATGCTCCAGCACCAGATAATGGCAAAAATTATTAGTTTGTAAAGACTAGTATTTTAATGATACCAAAAGTGAACATGAAGTGTTACAACAAGAATTCTGTTCAGTAAAATTATTTTCTGTTTTCAGTTCTTTCCACTTTACTATCTATAAATCATCATTTGTAGCCAATTAGTTATCTGAGAGGTATTTGAGAGAGATTTTTTTGTCTCTGTGTATTCTGCAATCTACCACAGATTTGGAAAACAAGACTGAGTGTGCCCTTCAATTATGTATTCTTAAGATCACTGCTACTTTCCAAAACCTCATGGAGTCAGCTGTAACTCCTGCCATTTTTGGTAGCTGAAAGTCCATATAAATGCATACTGATGATCAGTGAGACTGTTTAAAGTTATGATTTTAATTTCACTCTATTTTAATATGACAAATTAAAATTT
>NW_011267028.1:0-510 GCF_000146605.3 Meleagris gallopavo
AGACTTATCTTCCTGGCCGTTGTCATATAGACATCTGTAAAGTACCAGCTTCTGTCATCAATTCAGACAGCATTGCCAAAAGAGAAAGAAAAGCTTGTGTTGTTGCAACATGATTTTTGAAAACTATGGTATATAATGCACAATGACTTTCAAGTTGCAACAGTGACTGTCCACTGGCAAAATTAAAAAAAAATAACTTTGCTTTTATGTGATTGTAATAGATCTGATGTGATAACTACTAAAAACCAATATACACAAAGCACAAGAGAAGTGTGAGTAAGCAATAATGTACTAGGCACAGTCCATGCAAAAACCTTGTCCCAGAAGAAATGCTTTTAAAGGAAATAAATTTACTGAAAAAACTGTGAACAACTCTGAGTCTATTCTTACGTAGTCACCCATATTAAGTGTTTATAGCTGTTATAAATTTAGACTATGACCTTGATAATGCACACACTTCTCCTGCAGTGTGCGATGAGACTTGCATTTTAATAATGATGTTTATAGAAC
>NW_011267030.1:0-521 GCF_000146605.3 Meleagris gallopavo
CTTATTTGGAGTCAAAAACGGAGTAAAGTCTCAGCCTTTTGAAGCTTACTTTGTTGCAATTGTAGTACACTTGTTTTGTTCTACTGTCACTTTTGTCTTCCCTCATAAGAACTTCTGCGTTCTAAAATCATCCATCTTCTACAGCTGTAGCCAAAACTAGGTCAGTATTTGAAGTAAAAAACATAAACTCCATTTTCCTGTGCTTCATTCAGAGGTAAGAGAGAGACTATTATTGTAAACAAGCAGTCAACTAGACTGATTTATATATGTATGTATTTTTTCTAAGTTTATCTTCTGAAAGAAACTGGAATTCTCATGCTACTTAGGCAGATTTTGACTCCCAAAAGGGGGTGTGGGGTTGTGAGTATGGGGCTACTGAATCACGGCCTGAACCTTTGATTGATCACCTGAGGCAAGCAATGAGTCAGCCACGGGAGCACAGGTGAAGGCAAATTCACCTGTGCTGCAGGAGGGTGAGCCTGGCTCCGACCTCTCCTAGACCTATTTAAGAGCTGACTGCC
>NW_011267031.1:0-358 GCF_000146605.3 Meleagris gallopavo
AAAAATTCTGATCAAAACCAAGATACAAGTAATCCTGATCTAGTCAATCTTTTCTAAGGCAATGACCCATTTAGGAAAAAAAAGTTTAAGGATTTAACTTCTATTTTTATTTCACTTAGTGTAGACACTAAAGAAGGGAATTGCCTGTTTTTACTAGCTGATTCTCTTTCCTTCCTTCTTGGCTCATGTGTCTCTCTGGTGAGTAATGGGGAGGTTGCTTCTCTGGAACACAAGGGGAAAGTTTCAGTAAATTGCAAAAGCATGTTTGTTACTTGGAAGTCTTTTGGCACATTTTTGACCAAAAGTTCATGGAAAACCTTAAAAAATATTCTGAAGAGAGACTTAGAGGCTACATTAT
>NW_011267032.1:0-444 GCF_000146605.3 Meleagris gallopavo
CCAGTAACAGCCCTAATTCCCAACCCTAATTTCATCTTTTTTTTTTTCTTATCTTGCCTACTTCTGTTCTAAGCTGAGAAAGATTTATACCGTCTGAAGGGAGCAGGTTTTGTAGCCTAAGAAGTTTGCATTTGTAAAGGTTGCAGAAGACATCCTAGTTTAGGCTGGATATCAGGAAAAACTTCTTTACACAAAGGCTTGTTAAGCACTGGAATGGGCTCCCCAGGGAGGTGGTTGAGTCACCATTCCTTAATGTGTTTACAAACCATTTGTGGTGCTCAGGGCACCATTTAGCAGTGGGTTGTTAGAGTTAGGGTTGGATGGTTGGGCTGTGGTTGGACTTGATGATCTTTTCCAATCTGAGCAATTCTATGATTCTTTGATTCAGAATATGGTGAAGATCTAAGACTATAAGGACTAATCTAGCTAGTATCAAATTGTCAA
>NW_011267034.1:0-448 GCF_000146605.3 Meleagris gallopavo
AGTTTTCCCTAAAAATATCATTTTCACCCTCACTACAGTTTTTCCTATAATGAATTTAGAAAAGCAAGTTCCCCCCAGCCGATTTATTTTGTCTAAATTCTTACTTCTCAGCTTCTGGTCACTCAATCTAACATCCTGTGGTCTTATGCTATGCAGTGGAGGAAAAACTGGTTCTGTCAGTAACCACTGGAAGGAGAAATGCCATTTTCAATAATCCCTCACCTCTACTGATAGAAATCAGCATCTGGAAAATTAAATATATTTGCTTACAGAAATCTTTGTGCCTGCATCCAACAAGATGAAGGCTGGGGAACAAAGCTCTGAGAAGTAAAATAAATAAATAAAAAACAAACAAAACAAAAAAACCCCCCAAGGAAATAAAACAAGCCAGCCTTTCATATCAAAATGGTATTGAGAATCAGGTATAACGTGGACTCCCGTGTCTTTT
>NW_011267035.1:0-423 GCF_000146605.3 Meleagris gallopavo
CCCAGATAGAGTAGCTATGTTTGAAATACCTTTAGCATAAAATTAACAACATGAAAGAGATACTACTGACTTCAAGACATACTTTCCCTGAGAACCCCTAACACCAATGAAGCCAATGACACAATTTCTCCTATTTCCCAGGAGACTCAATTTTTATTTCCTACATTTATTTAGAGACTTATCTTCCTGGCCGTTGTCATATAGACATCTGTAAAGTACCAGCTTCTGTCATCAATTCAGACAGCATTGCCAAAAAGAGAAAGAAAAAGCTTGTGTTGTTGCAACATGATTTTTGAAAACTATGGTATATAATGCACAATGACTTTCAAGTTGCAACAGTGACTGTCCACTGGCAAAATTAAAAAAAAAAAAAAATAACTTTAGACTTTTAATGTGATTGTAATAGATCTGATGTGATAACTA
>NW_011267036.1:0-493 GCF_000146605.3 Meleagris gallopavo
AAGGTTAACCTGCAGTCCCACCGCGTGTCAACTCCGGAGTGCAAGGTCACGGGTTTCTTTCCTTCTTCTCCATTCATTTCGTGCGGCATAAGAGCCCCAAAGAGCAATTTCCTCTCTCTCTTTTCTGGTCTTTTGGAATTCCAAATATTTGCAGAAATTTAGAAAGGATATATAGTATGCTGACTGCCAAAGAGCACTGTAAAATGCAGCTTCGTTGTGAAGATAACAAAGGATCTTCATGATTAGCTTAACCGATAAGGAAGGGAAGAAAAAGGTATCGGATTAACTTGGGGTATTTCCTTTCTTCTGGAAATCCAGGTTGCAGAAGTAGAGCCCGAGACATTTCGTGAAAGACGGAGGTCGGCAGACAAGTCTATCAGGAACGCGAGAAAGAAAATATGGACAGTAGATGGAGACTCATAGGCCATAGTAATTGGGATGATGAACCCTTGACACGGTACAACTGCCTATTAAATAGAGCCAATTAAACTGG
>NW_011267039.1:0-517 GCF_000146605.3 Meleagris gallopavo
GTAGCAGAGAGCCACTGCTACCAATGACCATGAAGGTGTTCATGACAACTTATGGAGTCTACTGGCACAAGGTACTACTTGTCCCTGACACATCTCACATTCATCTCACAAAGAAGAATAAACAGCCCTCCTAGACTACTCCAAAATTCCCTCTGCAACCAGTCATCTCACCAGTGCTGCTGAATTCCTTGGGAAAATCTTGAAAACACTTCAGGCTCTCAATAGAATATTTTCAGTGCCTTAAGAGCAAAGGTAATAGTATACCGCCTTAATCTTTAGATAATCTACTTTTGAAACTGTGGATCTACAGAAAAAAATCTCTCTTTCATATCAAATTCTGATAAAAAAATGGACAGTTCCATACAACTCAGTGAGGCGCAATGCAAGAAGACAGAATTCTGCTTGTAAGTAAGTAAATCTATGTGCTGTGCCTATAGCACCAAAAAAAAACAAAAACAAAAAACAAAAAACAAAAAACCCAAGGACTCCAATCCATGACAGAATTATACTGTGCATT
>NW_011267040.1:0-494 GCF_000146605.3 Meleagris gallopavo
GTGCAGTAGATTTCTTTTCAAAAACTGCTGTTGTCTCTCTCAGCTGCTGGACAACAAATGTGTGAGACTTGCGAATGCCTAGGCACTTCTGTCTTATACCAAAACTGCTTGCCAGACTGAAACTGTAAAATTAAAACTGGAAGATTCAACAACAAAGCAATCATCAGTTCATAAGGGTAGCTACCAACACAGGAAACGTATGACTTTTCAAAACGTCACTGCAAGGAGTGATAGCACAGACTTTGTTTCCCCCAGATCTCCTATATAGTCTCCAACTCAACACACAAACACCAGGAAACAAGACCTGATGATCTTACTGACTTCTCTTGTCGAAGTAGCAATTACACATCTCTTCCCAAGCAACCTTTTTGCTGTCTTTCATCCTCACGGCTCCCTTGTTTCGGCACATCTGCAGATTCATAGCATGGCACAGAACTTCCCTTTCCCAGGAAAAGCTGTGAGGATGCCACACAGGGTGGCAGAGCGGACTGCTG
>NW_011267041.1:0-484 GCF_000146605.3 Meleagris gallopavo
CAGAGCTCGTGGAGGGCCTCAGCCTCTCTTGCTCTGTTTGAGCTTTAATTATTAAAGACAAAAGGAAAAAAAAAAGAAAGAAAAAGGAGGTGAGAGCTCTGAGATTTATGGCAGCCCATAAAGGCTCTGTACACCATGATTTACACAGCCCCAGCATCGGGCTGAGTCCAGGAAGAAAAATGAGCGGTACTGCGTGATTTATGAACACCCACCTGGCATTTCCAAAATTCTCCAGCAGCACACGGTTAGGTCAATAATTCTGTTACTGATCACCGTTGGGATGAGGTCAGGTACCAGACCTATTACAAATGTTTATTTATTTGTTGAATCTGCATTAACTGCAGCCCTTAGCAAGGTCACGCACTGGCACTGGGGGTGCTCCTACAAGCTCTAACCTTGCTCCCAGGGCTCACTGCACTGTGGCTGTTGGCACACCTGTCATAATTGATAGCATATTAGCAAAACTATTGAATAAGTTAAACTT
>NW_011267042.1:0-507 GCF_000146605.3 Meleagris gallopavo
CAACTACAATGAGAATCTTTTGTTAGGAAAAAAAAGCATGCTTTGCATTCTCTTCAAATATATTCTAGTTAAAGTCCTCCCCAGCTGATTAGAATGGAGAAAAAGTGTTGAGATCAGAGTTTTCAGCTAGGTCTGTCTTTTTCAGTGGTGATGTTTTCTTTTTTAATCATGAACTCTGCACTTTCTCAGTCGTGCTGAAAGCTGTGGAATCAGTAACTTGCCTTAAAATAGCACTAGCACAGCAAAAAACATTCAGTTTGTCATACAGTCTTGAAGGATGTTTAGGTCAACAACAGATTAGCCAAAAAGGAAGGTATTGGCTCCTGTTAAAATTACTCTTAAACAAGGCTGTGCTGGAGTAATTGTATAATTTTGAAATTTTACTGTGTGTGACTGGAAATATCTATGATAGATTAGCTATTAATATCTCTATGTAATCACTGCTACCATTTTGTGAAGTTGTTTTGTTGAACTCTCTTTGAGGTATGTCGGTTGCTCGTGATTCTG
>NW_011267043.1:0-444 GCF_000146605.3 Meleagris gallopavo
ATCCTCCTTGCTTATTGTCATGGTTTCATGATTTTTCATTATCGGTATTCCACATCATAACATCATGCAATGTACTGGGGGTTTGACTGCTGATGCTCAAGTTCCGGGTGCCTGTCCAGCGGAGAAGAGCAGCTACGTTTCCCCAGGGGGCTTTGCGGTCAGCGAGGAGATATAACTCCCGGCAAGGTCACCTGATGCTCTCTTCTCTGCCTGCGCTGCTTCGCTTGCGCTTCTCTGCCTGCGCTGCTTCGCTTGCGCTTCTCTGCCTGCGCTTCTCGCCTGCGCTTCTCTGCCTGCGCTTCTCATCTCAGCGTTGTGGTAAGGCCGATCCACCATCAATTTCACTATTCTCTCTCCTTATAAATTCTGTTGATACCATATTTAGTAAATTACTTTGTTTTACCTCTACGTATTGTTGCCACTGTTTCATTATTCGGGTCCTTA
>NW_011267044.1:0-388 GCF_000146605.3 Meleagris gallopavo
GTAGAAATGGTCCATGTCCTCTCTCAGCTTTTTGCATGGTCTGGGATCAGTGGGCACTGGGAGTACAGAGAGCTGCTTTGGGCTGAGATTGCTTGAGCAGTCAGCAGCAGAGTGAAAACGGGCTGAACTGCTGAAAGAACAGGATCCCTTTCTGGCTCCACCTGTGAGTGCACAGCCATCTGCTCCTTTAAGGGCAGTCATCAAAACCTTTGGATTTACTAAGTCTCCAGTTGGCATCTGAGCTGCTGCTATCTTAGGGACCCACCTTAAGATTTACAATAATTAGTTAATTAGGTACTATTTTTTTGCTGTGGTGTTACAGTTTGGATCTTTTAAAATGTTGTCTTTTTTTTTCTTTTTTTCGTTTCTGTAATTAAAATTAATTTCT
>NW_011267045.1:0-545 GCF_000146605.3 Meleagris gallopavo
TTTCAGTCAGAAATTAATCCAGCCATCACTTCTGATTTTTGAAGAAATTGGCATCTGGTAACAGCTCGTATTTTTACAGCAGTACTCTTTAGTTACAGAGCTCACCTTTGAAAGCAATTTTGCCAACAGAACTATCAAGAGCAACAAAAATTGGGCTTGAAGTATCCCAGAAGACATGTATCTACTTCCCCTGAGAGTTAGAGAAATCTGTCTCATAAGATGAGCTACTGGGGTTTTGATGATTGAGTAATCCTTCTTAACCTTGTATCCTGCAGGGAAAAGGGGCTTGGAATAACAGCTATCAGCTTCCAGAAACCAGAAGACATACAGGCAGACAAAGCTGTTCATTCAGATACTTCTCTTTTCTGAAGTTCTACCTAGGCTTAATGTGTTATTGTTAGAACAATAGCAGTTAGGGTGCCTAAACCACACTTCCTCATATTGGTACTCTTTAAGGGTACAGAAGTTCTTAAAAGAGGAAAAGCTCAAAACTGGTGATTAAAAAGCACTACAATCCAAGAGAATAAAAGTGATGCGCTGTAAAG
>NW_011267046.1:0-501 GCF_000146605.3 Meleagris gallopavo
TTTCCAGCCAGACCTTCTTTCCAGAGCAGTAACTGTGGAAAAGAAAAAGAAAAAAAGACGTGGAGCTGCTTGAATGTGTATTTGAGGTTGTGCACGATCTTCCCCAGTGCCATATCTGGGCAGCTTCTGTAAGGCCATTAAGTGGTGTCGTTAACTGAGGGGCGTGGAGACCTACCTCTACACTTCCTATTGGAGAAAAATTTCTGTGGAGCAGAAGAGTGTTCTGAATGAGTATTGTATATAGGATATTGTTTCTTAAACTAACATCTATGCTGCTTTTCATCTGCACTGAGACAGCAGATCAAGTACTCTTTGAACAAGAAAGAACATGAAGAGATCTGTGAAAGAAGAAATCTTGCCACTCTGACCTCTGATCACCTGCCCATGGCCCAATCTTGGCCCTTGGGCAGCCTTGTCTCCAAACGAGGCCTAGTCAGGATGGACCTGTGCTGAGTCCCACATTTTGTTTTAAAGACTTCTGCTAAGGAAACTGGTTACTTC
>NW_011267047.1:0-505 GCF_000146605.3 Meleagris gallopavo
TTGGGCACAACTCACCAACCAAGAGCCAGGCCTGGCAAACTTGGCCGATCTGAGCATGCGGGAGGGGGCTGCAATCAGACCAGAAGTGTCCACTTCAATTGCAGCTCCTTGTAGAGAGGAACATCAAACAGTAACAGGTGTGAATGAGTTCATTCACAAGCTGCACAATGAGTTTGTTCTTTATTAAAAAAGCATGCATGCCGAGTCAAAAAGGTAACAGCAGGAGTTGATATCAATGGAAGACGTTCCTCTTCCTACGCCTCATCCTCCTCCCCCAGCTCTCCTTGCCTCACCTTTACCCCAGCTCCTGGAAGATGCCCACAGACTTTCAGTCAGCTCTCAAATCCATAGGACTCCTTTCACATTACTCCATTAATAAAGATTTCAGACTCGTTCCATGCACTCAAACTGACCGAGCAGTGGTATCACAATCACTCGTAACACACGGAAGCACCCAAACCCTGAGGATTTCTTTCCCTCCACTACCAGGTTCTTCTTAGCACAC
>NW_011267048.1:0-504 GCF_000146605.3 Meleagris gallopavo
CTCCAGGCCACGTGCCTCATCCCTCACGGACCGCACGGAACAAGATGCAGCCCCTCGGGGCTTTCTTACTGGGAGGTCTCTGATATACACAAAGGAAGGCCGCACTGAAGCACTGCAGGGAAGCACACGTGTCTCCTCCTCTGGGCTGTGGGCCGGGGCTCTGTGTTGGAAACTGGGAGTCACCTACGGGGAGTACCACACGCCTGGGGCAGAAAACGCTCACGCGTCTCCCAGCACACATCTTGTGAGCTCTCCCCAGGATGCCTCCCTCCCAGGACGAAGGCTGTGCTCCAGCCAGCAAGCGGCAGAGCCATGGCCCGGCACGGCTGGAGCCAGGCCTGGGGAGCAGCGCTGCCACGGGCTCTTGCCCGGCTCCTGCGGTGCTGCCCGTCACCCCCTGCCCAACAGCCCCCCATCCCCCTGCCCCCGGAAGGCCAGGCCCCCCAGGGAAGAGTGGCACAGGGCCGTGGGGACGCAGCCCGACTTCTTGCCCCCGGCGCTGCT
>NW_011267049.1:0-407 GCF_000146605.3 Meleagris gallopavo
TTTCTTCAATTGAAAAAATGTCATTTCTGTGATTTCTTTCATTAAAAAAAAAGAAAGAAAAAACCCAATAAGAAACAAAAAAACCAAACCAACAAAAAACTCTTAAAACATCTGGGCTGATTCTGAGGAGAGGGCAGAACAGAAAGAAAAATCAACCTTTTGGTAATAAAATACCAACTTTACAGTGAAAACATGGACAAATAAAATGCAAATGATGGAGAGAGGTTAACCCACATTGAAACTTGCAAAAAGTATTTTTTTTTGTTTTGTTTTTCCTAACAGACAGCAAAGGTTCTTCTTAGTTAAAAACACAACTCATAAAACAAGACAGCTACCAGGTAAGAAAGAGTTTTGAAAAAGTAAACACCATATACACTTATAATACAACAGTGTAAAAATGAAAAAAA
>NW_011267053.1:0-460 GCF_000146605.3 Meleagris gallopavo
CCCCATGAAGGCCTCACTACAGCAATGGGGCTCTGGCTCCCATTTACATAATCTCTATCCATCTACTCTATTTGCAGCTATACCCACCTGGCTCCAGGGTTCCCTGCGTGGTCCCCAATCCTTATCAGGATTAAGCTGGTACAGAGTTGCAGGTCTTGATGCACTCACCAGCACAAGCAGAGGTCGGAGCATGGCTATGTTTTCCAGCCGAGTGCGTGCAGGGATCATGCCTGGAGGGACCACGGGGGCTTTGGAGCTGTATTTCCAAATACCCATATTTGGAAAGGAGAGATAGCGTAGCAAAGTTTTCTAGGGAGATTAGGGAACAGCTTGGGGCATTAGTCTCTTCTCTCCAGCTATGAGTGGGAGAGAAGATACAGGGGGAAAGAAAACAAACAAAAAAACCCATTTAACCCCTGGAGTACTATATGCAGCATATTTTAATTAATAAAATAAAAAG
>NW_011267054.1:0-380 GCF_000146605.3 Meleagris gallopavo
TAATTCATCTCCTTTCCATTTAATCCTTTTCTGTGTTACTATTGGTGTGGTAAAGGCATAGCCAATTTTTTTTAAAAAAGTAAGGCTGCAGAACTAATTAAGCTGTGAAAGGTTTTCCCAGTTGTAAACCACTAGACACCAGAGTTCAAAAAAATAGTCATTCCAGGCTTCAGAATCCATTACTTCAGAGAAATTATTGTGATTTCATTAACACATTAATTTTTGCAACACCAACAGCTCTCACAGATGGTGAAGACATGATCTACAATTCAAATAATGACTCTTGTTTTGCACAAATGCCTTTCCTTCATATGGCATTTTTAAACAAGAATTAATATGAGTAATCTTGCCATAGCTATAAACAGATAAACAGATGTCAG
>NW_011267055.1:0-539 GCF_000146605.3 Meleagris gallopavo
TTAACTGATATTTCCTCAGCAATTTCTTGTTTAGTAGGCATAGCATGGAAAATTTCAATCTGAGCGGTACATTAACTTTGACAAGATTAAAAGTAATTACAGAGTGAGTGTTTTAATGGAAACTAGTAGACATCCTTAAGTACAGGCTTCCTTGATTACACTGCTTGAGACAAACAACTTTATTGTATAAGCATAAAAAACAAGTCTGTTACTGTTTCGTACGACTAGAACACTTTGAAATTTTATATTCTTGTAAAATGTAATGCACACATAAGAATCTATATACACATACTTAAACACTCTTTAAGGAAAAACATTCTCATTTATAAAATACAAGTTTTAGTAATGAGCAAAAAAGAAACAAAAAAATAAAATGTTCTTTTTTGCTTGTTATTTCAAATGAAATATATTCCATTGAAATTGTACAAACCAAAAATTGAATCACTGGTCAGTAAGTATGCGTAGAACTGTTCCCAACCAATAATACTGTAGCACGATTGTCAGAGAAATACTATTCAACTATTATGAAATGCAGAAAC
>NW_011267056.1:0-377 GCF_000146605.3 Meleagris gallopavo
TTGGATGGTTTTGCTTTGTGGCCTGCTTTTTCTCTTTTGTTGCATTTGGATAATTCTGTGTCAGCATTCCTGTGAGATTCTCCTCTGTGCTTTCTCTGAAACTGGAGGAGAATGACCTATTACTGCTTATTATTGATAAACTCCAGCTTTAAAGAACCTGGTTTGCTCTGCAGTTCTGTAATTCATCAGTAACATGACTCGTTAATTTATAAGTATTCTGCCAGATTCAGGGCCCATTGTAATTGGTGGATAAGCTTCTGTGCTATTTAGTAACACCTAACTTTAGATCTTCAATGCTGATTTACACCTGAGAGGCACTAGCTGTCACTGGGAGCCAAGCATGAGTCAACTGTTGTCTTTTTTTTTTTTTTTTGTAC
>NW_011267057.1:0-391 GCF_000146605.3 Meleagris gallopavo
AATCCTCTTCTGTATGCTTTGACTATCAATTAAATAAATGAAACTGAGTCAGGACAGTGTTTACACATACAGACATTAACCATTGGATTTTCACCTGGAATATGAGTGTCCCTTTCCTTGGGATCACCACAACCATTTGCTTATTTAAAGCTTTAGATTTATGTGATGTGGTAGGATAATACCAAACCTGTTCCCAAAGAGAAAATGTGCTGACACTTTTTCTAATGTAAGCATTTAGAGAATTGCTGGTGTGTCCTAAGTAACATGAAGGCTCAGTTTTGTGTTTAGAAATTACTCAATAGAATTATCAGATATTTTCTTTTTTTTTTCCCCTTTTATGTTTGCCTGCTCTAATTTTTCAAGAGCCAGCTTTAGGCTGAACATACAGAAT
>NW_011267059.1:0-494 GCF_000146605.3 Meleagris gallopavo
ATGGATGGATGGATGAATGGATGGATGGATGGACAGAAGAGTGGATGGATGGATGGAGGGATGGAGAGATGGACAAAAGAATGGATGGATGGACAGACAGAAGAGTGGAGGGATGGATGGAGGGATGGACACATGGATGCATGGGTGGATGGATGGGTGTGTGGAGGGAAGAGAGGATGGACAGATGGTGTCATGGATAGATGGATGTAGGCACAGACAGATGGATACGTGCATGGACGGACGGGGGGAAAAGGTAGGGATGGAGGAAAGCACAGATGGACGGATGGACTGACTCACGGACGGACGAACGCAGAGATGGATGGATGGAAGGAAGAAGGGATGGATGGAGAGACACACAGAGCGATGAACGTAGGGAAGGACAGCTAAGAGGTGGACAGACGGACATCGCCACGCTGCCCACTTCCCTCTCAACCAACGGGACGTTTGCTTTACGCCACAAAATCCACGAATCCCACCGCTGCCCCCCACACAGC
>NW_011267060.1:0-658 GCF_000146605.3 Meleagris gallopavo
CCTCCAAGCCCCCATAGGAACCTCCAGGACCCCATAGGGACCTCCAAGCCCCCATAGGAACCTCCAGGACCCCATAGGGACCTCCATGGACCCCATAGGGACCTCCATGGCCCCATAGGACACTCAATGATCCCATAGGACACTCAGTGACCCACAGAGTCCTCCAGGACCCCTCAGAGTCCTCCAAGATGCTTCAGAGTCCTCCAAGATGCCTCAGAGTCCTCCAGGACCCCATAAGGCCCCCAAACCCCACAGTTCCCCACCCCAAACTCACGGTGACGGTGGCCAGCAGCCCCTCGGGGACGTAGGCCACCACGATGGCCATGAAGAAGACCATGGCCCTGAGGAAGGGGAACCCGATGGCCCCATAGGGACCTCCATGGCCCCATAGGACACTCAATGACCCCATAGGACACCCAATGACCCACAGAGTTCTCCAGGACCCCATAGGACACTCAATGACCCCATAGGACATCCAATGACCCCATAGGACACCCAGTGACCCACAGAGTCCTCCAGGACCCCTCAGAGTCCTCCAAGTTCCCTCAGAGTCCTCCAAGATGCCTCAGGGTCCTCCAAGCCCCCATAGGAACCTCCAGGACCCCATAGGGACCTCCAAGCCCCCATAGGAACCTCCAGGACCCCATAGGGACCTCCA
>NW_011267080.1:0-875 GCF_000146605.3 Meleagris gallopavo
TGGTCAATGGTTGGCCTCAGTGTGTCCAAGCCAAGGTGGCCCCAAGGCAGCCTTCCTGCACAGACATCCAGTGTCCCAAAGGCACATCGTGCAGGATGATGGATGGGTGGCCCCAGTGTGTGCAGAACCAGCCCTCGTGCCAGGATGTCCAATGTCAGAAGGGAACGCAGTGTCAGATGGTGGATGGATGGCCACGGTGTGTCCAGACAAAGACTTCCATCAGGAGACCCACCTGTAGTGATGTCCAATGTTCCAAAGGTTCAGTGTGTGAGATGGTCAATGGTTGGCCTCAGTGTTTGCAAGCCAAGGTGACCCCAAGGCAGCCTTCCTGCACAGACATCCAGTGTCCTAAAGGGACATCGTGCAGGATGATGGATGGGTGGCCCCAGTGTGTGCAGAATCAGCCCTCCTGTCATGATGTCCAATGTCAGAAAGGAACAGAGTGTCAGATGGTGGATGGATGGCCTCAGTGTGTCCAAATCAAGACTTCCATCAGGAGACCCACCTGTAGTGACGTCCAGTGCTCCAAGGGGACAATGTGTCAGATGGTCAATGGTTGGCCTCAGTGTGTCCAAATCAAGACTTCCATCAGGAGACCCACCTGTAGTGATGTCCAGTGCTCCAAGGGGACAGTGTGTGAGCTGGTCAATGGTTGGCCTCAGTGTGTCCAAGCCAAGGTGGCCCCAAGGCAGCCTTCCTGCACAGACATCCAGTGTCCCAAAGGCACATCGTGTCGGATTAGAGATGGTTGGCCCCAGTGTGTGCAGAACCAGCCCTCGTGTCATGATGTCCAATGTCAGAAGGGAACGCAGTGTCAGATGGTGGACGGATGGCCACGGTGTGTCCAGACAAAGACTTCCATCAGGAGACCCACC
>NW_011267087.1:0-389 GCF_000146605.3 Meleagris gallopavo
CCACCAGTACCACCATCATGGTACCAACCATCACCAACTCCACCATTACGGACCGAACCACCACCAGTACCACCATCATGGTACCAACCATCACCAACTCCACCATCACGATCCGAACCATGACCAGTACGCCCATTATGGACCGAACCACCACCAGCATCCCCATTACGGACCGAACCACCACCAGCACCACCATCATGGTACCAACCATCATCAACTCCACCATTACGGACCGAACCATGACTAGTACCCCCATTATGGACCGAACCACCACCATCAGCACCCCCATTACGGACCGAACCACCACCAGCACCCCCATTATGGACCGAACCACCACCAGCACCACCATCATGGTACCAACCATCACCAACTCCACCATCACGATCCGA
>NW_011267088.1:0-553 GCF_000146605.3 Meleagris gallopavo
TAAAAACAGGTATTTGTGTGAGAAAAAGGGGTATTTTGGAGTAAAAACAGGTATTTGTGAAAGAAAAAGGGGCATTTTCGTGAAAAAATAGGTTTTTGTGTAAGAAAAAGTTGTATTTTCAAGTAAATAAGGGTATTTGTGGGAAATAAAGGGGTATTTTCGTGTAAAAACAGGTATTTCATGGAGAATTAGGGGTATTTTGGAGTAAAATCTGGTATTTGTGGGAGAAAAAGGGTTATTTTCGTGTAAAAACGGGTTATTTGTGGGAGAAAAAGGGGTGTTTTTGTGTAAAAACGGGTATTTGTGGGAGAAAAAGGGGTATTTTCGTGTAAAAACAGGTATTTGTGATGGAAAAAGGGTTATTTTCATGTAGAAACGGGTATTTGTGTCAGAATAACGGGTATTTTCGTGTAAAAACGTGAATTTCTTGGAGAAAAAGTGTTATTTTGGTGTAAAAACAGGTATTGGTGTGAGAAAAAGAGGTATTTTGGTGTAAAAATGGGTATTTCTTGGAGAAAAAGGGGCATTTTCGTGTAAAAACAGGTATTTCTTG
>NW_011267101.1:0-618 GCF_000146605.3 Meleagris gallopavo
GAATGGTGGAGGGAGAGCGGACGGCTGTTGTTGTGGGGATGGAGTGCAAAAGTGCTGCGCGATGACAGCCGTCAGTGCACAACTACGGCCATCAGTGCACGATTAAAGCTGCACAAATACAGCCAGCAGTGCACAATTACAGCTGTCAGTGCACAACTGCTGCACAATTGTAGCTGTCAGTGCACAATTACAGCCGTCAGTGCACAACTACGGCCATCAGTGCACGATTAAAGCTGCCAGTGCACAATTAAAGCTGCACAAATACAGCCATCAGTGCACAATAGCAGCTGTCAGTGCACAACTGCTGCACAATTGTAGCTGTCAGTGCACAATTAAAGCTATCAGTGCACAACTGCTGCACAATTGTAGCTGTCAGTGCACGATTAAAGCTGCCAGTGCACAACTGCTGCACAATTACAGCCAACAGTACACAATTACAGATGTCAGTGCACAACTAGCGGCCATCAGTGCACAATTAAAGCTGCCAGTGCACAACTGCTGCACAAATACAGCCATCAGTGCACAATTAAAGCTGTCAGTGCACAACTACGGCCATCAGTGCACGATTAAAGCTGCCAGTGCACAATTAAAGCTGCACAAATACAGCCATCAGTGCAC
>NW_011267103.1:0-382 GCF_000146605.3 Meleagris gallopavo
CTGAAGGGACAGTGGGTGACAGTGGGTGACAGTGGGTGACAACGGGTGACCCTGAAGGGACAATGGATGACAGTGGGTGACAGCAGGTGACAATGAAGGGAGAGTGGGTGACGCTGGGGGACAACGAAGGGACAATGGGGGACAATGGTGGGACACTAGGTGACAATGGGTGATAACAGGTGACACTGAAGGGACAGTGGGTGACAGTGGGTGACAGTGGGTGACAGTGGGTGACCCTGAAGGGACAATGGATGACAGTGGGTGACAGTGGGTGACAATGAAGGGAGAGTGGGTGACACTGGGGGACAACGAAGGGACAATGGGGGACAATGGTGGGACACTGGGTGACAATGGGTGATAACAGGTGACACTGAAGGGACAG
>NW_011267114.1:0-414 GCF_000146605.3 Meleagris gallopavo
TGGAGCGTGGGATTTGATTGAATCTTACTGAGAAAGGGGGGAAAGGAAAGCTTCTGTGGGTCAGAACGCTGTGAGCTGCAGTTTGGGTAACTTCATCTTAATAGGGCTGCATGAAAGGGTGTGTTTGATGGAGGAGAGGAGAGGAAAGTGCACTGCAGTTTGTGTTGGCTGGAGGAAAAGCACAACATTTTAGCAGCAGAAAGGCAAATTTAAGAAACGCTTGAAGACACGAAGGTGGTGGTTGACTGAGCTAAGATCTTCCTGCTAACAGATGTTTTCAAATATTTCTAGATTTCTCTGTGCAAGAGGCTGATGGCAGAGGCCTTCCATTGAAGTGCAGCATTGCGGAGAGGCTGAGGAAGAAGGCAGATCTTGAGCAGACACCAAGGAGAGGCACAGATGTAAGACAGGCAT
>NW_011267117.1:0-335 GCF_000146605.3 Meleagris gallopavo
CCTTACCCTTACCCTAATCCGCTTAACCTAACCCTTACCCTAATCCGCTTAACCTAACCCTAACCCTAACCCTACCCTAACCCTAATCCTAACCCTACCCTAACCCTAACCCACACCCAAACCCTAATCCTAACCCAAACCCTTACCCTAACCCTATCCCTAACCCTTACCATAACCCTAACACTATCCCTAACCCTAACCATTACCCTAACCCTAACCCTAACCCTTACCCTTACCCTAACCCTAACCCTGACCATAACCCTAACCCTAACCCTAATCCTAACCCTTTCAGTAATCCTACCCTAACCCTAACCCTTTCCCAAACCCTAACCCTA
>NW_011267125.1:0-534 GCF_000146605.3 Meleagris gallopavo
GTACAGCACCCCACAGCTCCCAGTATGACACCAGTACGGCACCAGTACCACCAGTACGGCACCAGTATGGCACCAGTACAGCACCCCACAGCTCCCAGTATGACACCAGTATGGCACCAGTACCACCAGTACAGCACCCCACAGCTCCCAGTATGACACCAGTACAGCACCAGTACCACCAGTACAGCACCCCACAGCTCCCAGTATGACACCAGTATAACACCAGTATGGCACCAGTACCACCAGTACGGCACCCACAGCTCCCAGTATGACACCAGTATGGCACCAGTACCACCAGTACGGCACCCCACAGCTCCCAGTATGACACCAGTATGACACCAGTATGGCACCAGTACCACCAGTACGGCACCCACAGCTCCCAGTATGACACCAGTACGGCACCAGTACCACCAGTACGGCACCAGTATGGCACCAGTACAGTACCCCACAGCTCCCAGTATGACACCAGTATGACACCAGTACGGCACCCCACAGCTCCCAGTATGACACCAGTATGGCACCAGTACCACCAGA
>NW_011267126.1:0-520 GCF_000146605.3 Meleagris gallopavo
GTGTGTGATGTCACATGGGGTGCGTGACGTCATTTTGGGCGTGTGACGTCACTTGGGGGTTGTGACGTCTCAATGGGTGTGTGAGGTCACCTTTTTGGGTTATGACGGTACTTGGGGGTTGTGACATCACATGGGGTGTGTGATGTCACATGGGGTGTGTGACGTCATTTGGGCTGTGTGACATCATTTTAGGGGTGTGTGTCGTCATTGTGGGCGTGTGACGTCACTTGGTGGTTGGGATGTCTAATGGGGTGTGTGACGTCATTTTGGGGGTATGACATCACATGTGGCTGTGTGACGTGACATGGGGTGTGTGACATCATTTTAGGGGTGTTTGACATCGTTTTGGATTGTGTGATGTCACAATGAGTGTGTGACGTCATTTTTGGGGTGTGAGGTCATTTTGAGTATGTGACGTCACACGGCAGGTGTGACTTGATTCGGAGTGTGTGACGTCCAATGGGGGAGTGTGACATCATTTTGTGTGTGTGACGTCACATGGGGTGTGTGACGTCACTTT
>NW_011267129.1:0-919 GCF_000146605.3 Meleagris gallopavo
AAGGAAAGAAAAGAAAGAAAAGAAAAAGAAAAGAAAAGAAAAGAAAAGAAAAGAAAAGAAAAGAAAAGAAAAGAAAAGAAAAGAAAAGAAAAGAAAAGAAAAGAAAAGAAAAGAAAAGAAAAGAAAAGAAAAGAAAAGAGACGAAAAGAAAAGAAAAGAAAAGGAAAAGAAAGAGAAGAAAAGAGACGAAAAGAGACGAAAAGAAAAGAACCGATAAGAAAAGAGGCGAAAAGAAGAGACGAAAAGAAACGAAAAAAGACAAAACAAAATGAAAAGAGATGAAAAAAAACACACGAGAAAAAAAGAGACAAAAAGAAAATGGACGAAGAGAGACAAAAAGAGACGAAAAGAGAGGAAAAGAATAGAGAGGAAAAGAAAAAAGAAAAGAATAGAGAGGAAAAGAAAAGAAAAGAATAGAGAGGAAAAGAAACGAAAACAGTTTAAAAAAACACACGAGAAAAAAAGAGACAAAAAGAAAAGGGAGGAAAATAATAGAGACAAAAGGAGACGAAAAGAAAAGAGACAAAATGAGACGAAAAGAGAAGAAAATAAAAGAGTAGAAAAGAGACGAAAAGAGACGAAAAGAGACGAAACGAATAGAGAGGAAAAAGAAAAGAAAAGAAAAGAAAAGAAAAGAAAAGAAAAGAAAAGAAAAGAAAAGAAAAGAAAAGAAAAGAAAAGAAAAGAAAAGAAAAGAAAAGAGAGGAAAAGAAAAGAAAAGAAAAGAAAAAAAAAGAGACGAAATGAGACGAAAAGAGAAGGAAATAAAAGAGAAGAAAAGAGACGAAAAGAGACGAAAAGAATAGAGAGGAAAAAGAATAGAGAGGAAAAAGAAAAGAAAAGAGACGAAAAGAAAAGAGACGAAAAGGAAAGAGACGAAAAGAGACGAAAAGAAAAGAGACGAAAAGAAAAGAGACGA
>NW_011267143.1:0-421 GCF_000146605.3 Meleagris gallopavo
ACAAAACAACACAAAAACAGTAACAATTTTTAAAAGAAGGTTGGAAAAGATCTACCTAAAGCATATACTTCTTTTCTGTATGAGTACTTCTTTTCTTGGGTAAAAGGAGAAAAAAAAAACCATAGCACTGAGATAAATACCCTCATCATACAGTAAAAAGTCCCTCTTATATATGAATTACAAAATTAACAAAATTGTTACTGAGTTTGTGTTGTTTTGTGTTTTACCTTTTTATTATCAGTATGGAATGTGCAACTCCAGGTTGTGTCTTTGTGTGTTGTTTTTTGTTCTCTTTGTTTATTTTTATCATGGTAAAAGTCTGTTTGCATCCATCCAAGCATTACATTCAACAAAAAATACTCATATCTGCAAGGCTGTCAGTGAAAGCCTCTGAGCCTTATGAATGTGCAATAGAACACAA
>NW_011267146.1:0-488 GCF_000146605.3 Meleagris gallopavo
GATGGTTGCCAAGTGATATCTCACGCTATCGCTGAAGTCTCCAGAGCAGCTGATGATGTCCTGCTGGCAGCTGAAGTGTTTGCGGAGTAGAGTGAGTGATGCAGAGGCACAGACTGAGATGCACCACCATTTTATTGAGTGAAAAGAGGGGAACAAAATTACTCCAAGGGGTGGCCAACATGCAGGAATAACCAGGGACAGAGTCGGCACTGTGCGGCCATGGTGGATGTCTGACCTGCTTTCCATCTGCCTTTTGCGCAGAGGAAGAAGGGCCATCCTGTCCTCCCTAAGCTTGATTCCTGGGGTTGACAGACCAGAGGGGCGTAGGTGACAAACAAGGCATCAGGAGGCAAAGGAGAGAGTGGAAGAGGGGAAAGGCAAACATGGACAGTGCTTCCTGAGAGCCCATGGTGGATCTGTTCATTTGCAAGAACAGGCATTGTGTTGGCATTGCTTGGACCCTACAAAAACAAGATCCCAATGCTCCA
>NW_011267153.1:0-333 GCF_000146605.3 Meleagris gallopavo
TTAATTATTAAATTCATCGTGACTCTTGAGATTATACTTGGGATTTATTTCTTATATTTGTTGCTATAGGCCTCCATTCTTAATGTGAGTTTGTAATGTTTATGCAAAACTATGCTTGTTAGTGAAATTTAATACTAATTACCTCTTGAGGTTTTAATGGATTGAGGTTGGTTGTTGTTTTTTTTTTCTTTTGAAAGCCATGCCCTGGGAACTTTGGAAATAAAACATCCTTTCAGACTGTAAATGCATATTGCGTGTCTTTTTACTTTTTACTTTTTTTTGTCTTCCAGGTATGTCTGAGGTAGAGCAAAGGTCAAATGTTAACCATCTCCT
>NW_011267160.1:0-604 GCF_000146605.3 Meleagris gallopavo
TACATTTCTCTCACTCTTTCAGAATATCCAGATAACATTTTACCATAATAAAATAGGAGTAGTAAATAGCCATAAGATTTTTTGACAAACAGTGGGTTGAGAAACTTACAGTTTGGTTCCTCTGTGATAAGATATTTCTCTGTGGTTGGTGCTTCCAAGCAGTTTTTGGAGATAAGTCTGCATAGTAATCAGGAAAGGAGGCAATATTTGAAACAACATATTTTGTTGTTTATACATAGGTTATTGATGTTGCATATGAAAACCCTACTTGAAGATTTACTGGTACAAATGGCACTTGTTTGATGTATTTACTCATTATTTATCCATTGCTTCTGAAATAGTGAAATGTACAAAATGATATGGTATACAGAGGAAGGTTCTTGCTTTTACTTAAAGGGGAAAAAAAAAAAAAAGTATACCAAGTGTGACCTGTTGTAATCAGGCCAGTATTTCTCATTCAAGGTGAACTTTACAGACCTCAGCTTTATATGCTGTATTTCCTTCATTTCTATATGACCGAAAAACACATGACTAAACTTTCATACAGTTGCACTAAAACTACCTGCATATTTGAGTTTGGAATTTTTATGTTAGAAAAAGTAAT
>NW_011267163.1:0-310 GCF_000146605.3 Meleagris gallopavo
TTGCTTAGGTAAAAGCATTCCTCTGGACACACACTTTAAACCACCCCTAGGAGATGCACCTAGCTGTTCTACTGCCTCGACCTTTCCATATGTGGGCAACGCATTTTCAGATAAATGCATTTCATGACCTCTGCTTTTTCAGATTTGTCTGTCTTGAAGCCCGATGGCCTTCCCATTCTGCTGCTTTTACTCCACCTGCCTTTGCAGGACGAAAAAAAAAAAGAAAATGGCAGAGGCATTGCATGCAGAACAGCTACAGGATTTGTTGATCAGATCAAATATGATTACCCTTGATTGAGTAGTTATTTTA
>NW_011267167.1:0-343 GCF_000146605.3 Meleagris gallopavo
GAGCTCCGAGAGACCAGAGAAAAGCACGAGGCCTTTGTGGCAGAGTACAGCAAATAGGCACGTTATGGCCAAGTCGTACTATGCCCACCCACACCGCAGCAATGACCAACTGTCATCGGAAATCCGGGAAGAAAACTCTCTAACTCCAGTGTGGTGTTAGAAAGTGGCATTCCTTTATTCCTCACGATACATACCGGGCGACATGGTTTGAATTTTGACACTGACATCCCAGATGGAATAGCTAGTGTTACAAACAGCCACATCCCAGATGGAATAGCTAACGTTGCAAACACACGATGTTCAAACCGGTTTCCCGGAGACCTCACTGTGGCCTGCCAGTACT
>NW_011267168.1:0-301 GCF_000146605.3 Meleagris gallopavo
GTTTGGTCGTCATTTTTAGTATATTTTAGTATATTTTTAGTGTGAATATATAAATCTTTAGCTTTATGGTGCAGATGGGTGCAATTCCTTTTGTTACCACCAGATGGCATAATAAGCTGTTCTTCTTCGTTCTGCCCTCCAACTTGCTAAAATAAGTGGGAGCTCACAATTGCAGAAATAATCAGTCTTTTCTTGAGCTGGCAAATAAAAATACTAAAACTTACTCAGATGTGTAGCTTAAAATCATGTAACTTAAATCAACTAGCTGACTGGTCCTATTAGTGCTGAGACTGGTGTTCCT
>NW_011267174.1:0-379 GCF_000146605.3 Meleagris gallopavo
AGATGTTTAGCTAATAGAAAGCATTCAATGGCTCTATACGTTATTGCCTTCTCTCAAAATCTGGCAGTCTTTTCTAATTTCAAGAAGAAAAAAAACAGGGAAAAAGCCTGAACAAAACTCATAAACTTCTAGGCACATTGAACAGTAGTAATGTTAATTAAATGGAAAAGTTATAAGATAGAAAAAATTCTAGGTATCTTGCCACTGGTGAATTCCCTTTCCCTCCTTGCCCTTTGCTCCCCACACACAAACACCCTTCTCACTGCTTTTCCTCAGGAGGGAGCGGATCTTGCAACACTTCCTTGTTGTGGTGAGCACTTACTGACACAAAGATTCTCACTAACATCTTACAGAGAAATTTTACACAAGCAGGGAAGCA
>NW_011267176.1:0-320 GCF_000146605.3 Meleagris gallopavo
AGAGAAAGACATGATTTGGCAAACAGAATATGACTTAGAAAAATGATGATATTCTGCATATCCTTCCATCTTTCCAAGTGTATTTAGGTTCGGATGTAATTAGCTTTAAAGAGAGTAAATTTATTTATTTTTGTTTTTTTTCTGGGCTTATGTAACCAAAAGAGCTATCTGACATTATAAGCAAAATTAATCATTGATGAATATGTAAGACCAATGGCAAAGATCAAATGATGTGACTTTTGCTCTATTTTAGTATACATACATTGATAAAACTAAGATGGGATCCCATACTGGTAACTCTCACATTTTCAATATGAAGA
>NW_011267181.1:0-341 GCF_000146605.3 Meleagris gallopavo
ATTAAAAAAGGAAGTTGCTATATATTCATGGAAGCTACCAAGAACTTACGTCACTCTGAAAATCATGCCTGTATTTTTTTTATATGCTCTCCCATATTCCCTTTTCCCATTTCAAGTAATTTATATTTCAATTTTATGGCTATGGCAGATGCTTTTCCTTTGATAATTAATTTGTTAAGGTATTATCCAGAGAACCTGTAGTGTACATTCAGTCAGGCTATAGGCATGGGGAGGTGTTCCATATCTGGGCTTGTTAACAAGTTGTATTGTTCTAGGCAGATCTTCTAAAACCTAGAGACATCTTAATGCTTAAGCGAACTCTGAAGTCAGCAGATGCCCAC
>NW_011267183.1:0-305 GCF_000146605.3 Meleagris gallopavo
AGCAATCGTAATAACTTCGTATAGCATACATTATACGAAGTTATACGTCAGGAGGTTGAAACTAGATGATCATTATGGTCCTTTCAACCCAGGCCATTCTATGATTCTCTGACTGTTGCCTAGTTTATGACATCCTGTCATCTTGCTTGCTAGTGTTCTGAGGCTGTGGACTGTAAGAACTTGTTAGGAAATACCAGTAGGACATGACAAACATGGAGGTGCTAAAAACACACCACAGAAATATGCTTTGAGAGATTGTGGCAAAATCTTGTAGGCAGTCTTTTGGGAAGGAAAATTACCTGAAG
>NW_011267185.1:0-301 GCF_000146605.3 Meleagris gallopavo
AGGCTTTCAGGACCATTTCCTATTTCTGTTGTTTGTATTAAAATAAAATAAAAAACAAATTTTGAATTTTCTCATGTAAATAGAAAGTGTCGTTTAAAATAATACACAGTTTTCCTTCAGGGAAAATACTGTTGGCTGCTGCCAACACACAAACATTAACAAAATCATTCATTTACTAAACAAAATTTATGGCAGAAAACATAAATGAATTGTACTAATAGCTGAAGAGCAGTATTTCTTGAGGTGTCCCTTCTCTTGACCTATGGAAATGCCTCAACCACAGAAAATTACCCTCAGAAAT
>NW_011267186.1:0-374 GCF_000146605.3 Meleagris gallopavo
ACCATATGAGCAAGCAATTCTCCCCAGAAGACAGACATGGCTTTGGAGCATGCTAGAATAATGATTTCAGTTGTGAGTGATTTTGGAGTCAAGGAATTACTGGCAGGGCTGTTTCTTTGGTGATGTGCTAGTTATTTTTGCAGCTGTCCTACAGCAGCTCAGCTTCCAGGCTAAAGCACTGAAACAGACTCAATCCTTATAATTCTAAAAAAAAGAAAAGAAAAAAAAACCACCAACACATGTATATTACACATGCTCCAGGAAGAACTAGGAACTAGTTTGGTCTGATCTGTGATCACATTGATAATACTTTTTAGCTTTCATATATTATTATACATATATTTTTCTCTTGTTGCTTATGAACAAATTTCTAA
>NW_011267187.1:0-314 GCF_000146605.3 Meleagris gallopavo
AGATCATACGTAGCAAGGGGCAGGTTGATACCAGTGGAGAAACGGTAATGGGAGTTGATGGCTGAAGGATAAAGTGAGGCTAATGCTCCTAAGGGACAAGCACATTTGTATTTGCTTCAACCAAGGCTGGCTGGGCTTAGTGGATGGGACGTGACGGGAGCACAGCCTGAACCAGGACTTGAATCAGGAGCTCAACTAAGCGCTGGCACGTGTTCTTTAGTCCCCCAGGTCCTCCAGAGCTGCGCTGAGTTCGTGAGCAGCACGGCGTGGTGCAGGGGATATACCGCCTGTCCGGTGTCGCGTCCAACGTCCAG
>NW_011267190.1:0-373 GCF_000146605.3 Meleagris gallopavo
ACCATATGAGCAAGCAATTCTCCCCAGAAGACAGACATGGCTTTGGAGCATGCTAGAATAATGATTTCAGTTGTGAGTGATTTTGGAGTCAAGGAATTACTGGCAGGGCTGTTTCTTTGGTGATGTGCTAGTTATTTTTGCAGCTGTCCTACAGCAGCTCAGCTTCCAGGCTAAAGCACTGAAACAGACTCAATCCTTATAATTCTAAAAAAAGAAAAGAAAAAAAACCCACCACACATGTATATTACACATGCTCCAGGAAGAACTAGGAACTAGTTGGTCTGATCTGTGATCACATTGATAATACTTTTTAGCTTTTCATATATTATTATACATATATTTTTCTCTTGTTGCTTATGAACAAATTTCTAAG
>NW_011267192.1:0-326 GCF_000146605.3 Meleagris gallopavo
TCAACAAGTAACCAAACCACAATTGCCTTAAAATGTCCAATAGCAATTCTGCACAGAGGAGATGCTGTCTTAATTCACTGACATTTAGGTTATTCTTGAGACCGTTTTTTTGTCTCCTTGTGACTAAGGTTAATATTCAACTGAAATGTTCTGTTGCTTAGAAACCATCTTGTAATGCTGAATTCATTAATGCTTTTTTCCAATTTGCTCCCAGGAACCTTGTTAGATAGTGTTTCCCACTTTTATCCTAATTAACAGGTACTGAGACAAAAAAAAAAAAATGTACTTCAGTAGAGAGCATCTCTGCTTATCCTTTGCCATCCTTT
>NW_011267197.1:0-710 GCF_000146605.3 Meleagris gallopavo
CTCTGCCTTCATTTCGAGCGGCAATTCTTTTTTGGTGTTATTCTCCATGGCTACGCTTGTGCATGCTCGGAGGAAAAGAGTGGAGAGCAAAACCCTCTCTAATAAGGCTGTTGGAAGTTCGGGGAGCGACATTTGTTTCGCTCCCAGGGAGAGAGAGCGTGACAGAAAGTGGGGGGCGATCCTTTCTGGCCTGCGGAGAAAAAACCTCCCTACGGAGGTAGTGCAGGAGGCTGAATTCGCACGTTCTCGGCATCGGAATTGCACTGCTTCGCTCTCATGCGTAGAAAGCGGCACTCGCGCTGAACCGCTCCGGAGAGTTTGCCGACGCTGGTCGAGAAATCGCGCTTCTCCCCGAGTGCCGCTTCTAGCCGTCAGCAGCGCTCTCGTGTTTCTCACTTGCCGAGAACGGGCGACTTGTGCCTGCTGCTTTTCTCCGACGCGCGAGCGGTCTCGTGTCCGCACGTCGGAGAGGAGCGGTTTGCACTTCGCCTCGGGTACATGCAGAATGCACTAGGCCTAGCTGTGAATACGACGTCTCTGCCTTCATTTCGAGCGGCAATTCTTTTTTGGTGTTGTTCTCCATGGCTACGCTTGTGCATGCTCGGAGGAAAAGAGTGGAGAGCAAACCCTCTCTAATAAGGCTGTTGGAAGTTCGGGGAGCGACATTTGTTTCGCTCCCAGGGAGAGAGAGCGTGACAGAAAGTGGGGGG
>NW_011267201.1:0-401 GCF_000146605.3 Meleagris gallopavo
AGGACCATATCTGGTACTGAATGATTCCCCCTCTGCAGAGCCCATGGAATGAGGTATTTTTTTTCTTTTAAAAGTAATATGGAATTATCTGATTTCTGATGTTTCAGTATTTCCTATTGATACTCTGCATATTTTGTTCACACCATTCTGAATTTTCCTTCCCACTTCTTTTTCTCCTTTTTTCCTATGTATTTTTCATAACTCCATTGAGCACAAAAAGGATCTCCTAGTAGCAGAGCAGACAGGGACTGAAAAATATTTTCAGTGCTTGTCACTGTGCTCACAGTGTGTCATATGCTGTGGTCTGATGTGTGGTAAACACATTTCAAAAGGTTTTCTTTTTTACACGCAGCAGCGCTTCCAGAAGGAAAAAGCTCCAGCCAATGAGCAGTCCAAGAATA
>NW_011267207.1:0-399 GCF_000146605.3 Meleagris gallopavo
TACACAACTTGGTTCAGGATGCAAAAAGGGGGAAAGGAAAAAAAAAGAAAGCTGTAAATACAGAAAGACCCCAAAGAGGAAGAAGCCTGCAGCAATAAAGTTCAGGGCTTGCTGACACTGCTGACCAGCAGGGCAGCAGGAACATTTCCCAGAAACCTCTTTCAGGCCTTGGGCAACCTGATCTGGTGGGGCAGCCAGCCCACAGTGGGGGGCAGCCATTCCATAATTCTAATTACACTCCTATTGACAAAAAAAAGAAACCAAAACAAACCCAGACACCTTGGCACATGTTCCAACCTATCTCCACAAGCTGGTTTTGGCTCTCACGATTTAGAAGTGGGTTGCTGAGCCGGGCTGCTGACACGTATGAGTGACAAACAAATGGCAAATGGGGCAGTG
>NW_011267209.1:0-326 GCF_000146605.3 Meleagris gallopavo
CATCAGTAAATGTTGTTTTTACAGCTGTAGACTTCTGTTCATTCACATTAACAGGTTAGAAAGGCAGGTCAAGAAGCGCTGCTCATACTTTTGGAACAAGATCTTGTTTCTCAGAGCGACATTGAAAACAAAGTGTGTCCAATTCTGTTGGACCTTTCTGCTCCTGACAGTGATGATGAGTATAAGGTGGAAGCTGTGAATGTGAGTGAACTTGAAAGAAAGCTTGTATCTTTACCTTGTTAGGCTTTTTTTGAATTGCTTTTTTTTTCTATTTTTTTTTTTTTATCAGTGTTATTATAAAGCTCTTCTGGAATGTATTTGTGACA
>NW_011267210.1:0-332 GCF_000146605.3 Meleagris gallopavo
CCTCCTTCCCCTGCTGCAGCCAGCAGATCCCACCTGCAAGGAGGGCAGAGGATGGGGTAGCAGTGCGTGATGCCTGGCAGCAGGCAGACAACATCTCCTTGCAGCTTTTCAGGACCCCCTGCCCAGCACCATCAGCTCCACGGAGGCACCATCCCTGCAGCACACAGCCCCACACACTCTGCCTTTGTGAGCAGGGCACTTGACACAGCCCTTGGGACACAGCCAGCCCAGCGGCATCTGATCCCACTGAGTCAAAAGCCTGTTTGTTCCTTAACCTCATGAGCAAATCATTTATACTTATTTTTTTTTATTATTTTTTTTTTTGTTTGTAG
>NW_011267212.1:0-342 GCF_000146605.3 Meleagris gallopavo
TTACCTTTTATATTATGTTTGCATCAACTATGACAGAAATTCTTCTTCAAAGGAATGCACTGGGTTTTTTTTCCTTCTTTTTTTTTTTCCTTCCTTAGCACCTATTAAAATTTTAGCTACTAACCTTCAGCTCTTGCAGTAAAAACAACCCTTCTTCTACATCTAAAACAACTAATGTTAAATAAGTTATACAGACCTAAAGTCTTATGGCTTATGGCTTTAGCACAATTTAGCTGCACAGCTGTAAGTAAAGTATGCTGCTGTTCTCTTGTCCAAGAACAAATGACTATTACCTTGACATAACCTTTATAGGCAGTTCCTATTCCTCTTTGCACATCCACA
>NW_011267216.1:0-318 GCF_000146605.3 Meleagris gallopavo
ATATTTTTTCTTAAGTTTTAGTTTAATATACAGATAATAAATTATTCAAATATTGATAACTGTTATTTTCTGTATTTTAGCTCCAGATTATTTGAGAGAGGCTTTGTGCATATGTTAAAAAAAACAAAACAAAAAACAAAGTATCCAGCTGTAGTTTTAAACTTCTTTGGAAAAATAACCCATCTGACTGCATGGAAGTTTCTTTATTTACAAAGATCAAGCGTATCGGTACCTAGCATTGCTTAGTTACGTGTCACCTCATGACACAGCTGTGAATCGAACTTGCTTTGTTTTGTATTATTAGTCCTTATACTCTGC
>NW_011267232.1:0-327 GCF_000146605.3 Meleagris gallopavo
AACTTCATATAGATGCACCTTGGGAAAATGATGGCTTGCTTATGGATGCAAAAATATACTGGTGCTACAAGTATGTTATTTCTCAAGATCCTTAGTTAAACAAGCAAGTTCAGATGCTGACAGTCTTGGAAATGCCAAATTAAAGTTAAGTCTCCGCAAATGAAGTACTGTGAACTGTTCTAGCAAGCTCCAGTAGGATAATGAAAAGCTTGATGAGGATTATGTGTCTGTTTCTCTTTCACTTTAGTTTGTGTATCGCCTAATGTGTGCTTTTCCCTCAGCACTTAAAGACCATGCAGTGAAAGTAAGTATGACATACTGATGTGA
>NW_011267236.1:0-358 GCF_000146605.3 Meleagris gallopavo
ATACCATACTACACTTTTGCCTCCTGTTATGTGGCGCAGCTTCTAAAATACCCAGTATTGAAAATGCAGATACTGGTTTTGTTGATGTTTGCTGCTTGCAAGAGAAAAAAGAAAAAAGACAATCAAAAGCCATGTAGCAAAAATAACTGACACAGATGCAGGAGATGAGTCTAACTCCCATTCCTGCTGAGTAACTGATGATGAGGCAGTACTTGCTTTCCCAAAATATATCAGGGAAAGAGATACCAGTACTGCACCGAGGGATGTTTCACACCCACCACTTTCTGCAGAGCCTATGAGTCATGGGCACCCAGTGCTTTCTGGGATCTGCCCTAAACTCCCTTCATTTAATCATAAA
>NW_011267248.1:0-336 GCF_000146605.3 Meleagris gallopavo
TGCTAAGACGTGTTATTTCCTATCAATAATCATTCCTCTTACATCCTAAGATTACTAGCCGTTTTTTTTTTTTTTCCTTGCTTTCTTTAAGTACTCTTCTACATATACATATCATGGAAGTTAAGAGAACTACTAGCTAGATCTCTCAAGGATGTAATTGCTTTGTATTCCTAAATCTTTACAAGCTTTATTGCTAAATGCCTTAATTGAACAAGAAATACCTTCAGATATGCAGCACAGTGCTTACAGCAGGGATCTCTGCAGAAGAGAATTTCCTCATCTGAGGAGCCAAGCAGTTTGTGGTTCATGTGTTCACTGAGTGCTTTAACACGCTGC
>NW_011267256.1:0-362 GCF_000146605.3 Meleagris gallopavo
CAGAGGATGCAAAACTTCAGACAGAACAATGGAAAAATGGAAGAAAAAAAAGAAACATTTGGGCAGGCAAAATTATTTAACATTGCCAAAATGCACTTAAATCTATAGTGATTTTTGCTGCGATGTCTTTCTGTGCACATACATGGAAAAACAATGCAGAGCTGATCTGCTATATTCTATGTATTTATCAGTTGCCTAACGCTGTACAGGTGCTGGTAAGGAGCGCAAGCCATCTGTTATCCAATCAAATGGTGCAGTGATTTCACTGGGAATTAAGATCAAAATCCTCAAGGTAGAAGGAAAGCTTTAAAAGCACAGTTACTTCTTAAATCCATCTTGGAGTATATATTCATCTCGATCAT
>NW_011267258.1:0-431 GCF_000146605.3 Meleagris gallopavo
TTCCTTGCAAATTCATGGAAAACAGGTGTATTTGCAAAGAATCCATACAAGTTGCAGTGGCACCCAACTAGAAAACAGTTCAAGGACTCTGAAGGGCTTCAGCTGGATTTACAATGATCCTGACATGTCAGACAAAACCTGGAAAGAAAGGGAGTACAAAAAAAAAGGGCTAAATTACTTCCGAGAAGAACTTCTCAGCTGTGCAAATACTGAACAAGGAACAACTGGCTAGGCTAAAGTTCACTTGAGAATATGGGGATTTGTAGAAGACTGTGAATGTCTGCAACACCCACTCATGAAAAAAAAATAAGAAAGAAAAAAAAAAGGAAAGCATCCTATAATGAGAGCAAAGATGAACATGAGATAACCCTCTGTTCTTCTCAGCCTGGGTAAGATCACCTCAGAGGTTAATGTCTTTGCCCAAGTTTGGT
>NW_011267259.1:0-450 GCF_000146605.3 Meleagris gallopavo
ACATGAATACAGACATTCCCAGAATTAAAAAAAAAGACTATAGCATGCATCTAATACATGCAATAAAATGTACTTTTATATTAATAAAAAGATAGATAATATAATGCACTGCTATTCTAAGATAGCTACATGTGTTCAATGTTGAAAAATTAATGGCATGAAGCAGATGCCTTCAGTCATCTAGGAAGTGTGGTTTCCCAGTGCACTGTAACTGCATGCCCTGCAGTGTGTCATTTCACTTATAAAGGGGTTTTACATGTTTATAAAAGTGTGTTAAATATTGGTAAAGTTTATTTTATGCATTATCCATAAAAATTGTCATAAGGATTTAACAAAGCAGCTTGCAGAGAAAGATTAGAAATAAAATCTCTGTATACAAAAATGATTTGGATGGTTTAGCCTAGATGGTTCTGACTTAAAAATAAATAAATAAATAAAAATAAAAAATTA
>NW_011267261.1:0-329 GCF_000146605.3 Meleagris gallopavo
ATAAGTGTGAAGGGTCACTTTGTGTTATGAGAAAGAGCTGCCAATTCAGAGAAATCTGTAGGAATATTCGTAGGAAAAAATAACGGAAAGAAAGAAACTGCAAAGAAGAAATCGATAAAAGTCGAGAAAACATTGGAAAGCAGTCAGGAAAACTAAGGGAAAAAAAGACAAACCAAACCTATGACACGCAAGGCAACAAAATACAAAACAGAAAATAAATAATAACTAAAAAAAATGAAAAAAAAACAAGGAGAAAAAAGAACTAAGAAAAATACAAAAGCAAAAACTAACGAGAAAGAAAATAGAAAGAAAAAGACAAAGACATACAG
>NW_011267266.1:0-333 GCF_000146605.3 Meleagris gallopavo
CATGTGATAACTATGGCTTCCTCTTTCCCACTGGTTGTTATGCAAATAGTGATTTTTTGTATTCTGAAGAGATTAAAGAAATAGAAGGGGGATTCTTTCTTAAAGGTTGGATGTGATTACACTTCTTTTTTGCCCCACAGTGTTTTAGGGTGTGGCTGCATTGAATGCTAAAATAACAAAATGTGATGCTGTCTCCTATTTTGGAGGAAAAAACCTAGATGTAATTATATTAAACTTGTTAGACGTGCACTTTCATAAGACTAGGCTGAGTCTTTTTTTTTTAGCTGCTTATTTAAAGCATGTTCTCTAAGAAGGTGATTCATCTTTCTCCTA
>NW_011267267.1:0-445 GCF_000146605.3 Meleagris gallopavo
TCTAATACCTTGAAGGATACACTAAAATTAAATAGTATCTTCTTTAATGTCTTATTGTTGTTAGTTTTTTTTTTGTTTTTTTTTCCCCGTAGTTACCTTTTTTGCCAAATGGTGATTTGAGAGAGAATCTAGTACATACATCATAATGGTTTTAAACTGTAAGAAGGTCAATTTAGATTAGACCTTATGAAAAAGTTCTTCTTGATGAGGACAGTGAGGAACTGGCAGAAGCTGTCCAGAGAAGTTGTAGATGCCTCGTCCCTGGAAGTGCTGGATGCCCCAAGGTTGGATAGGGCTTTGGGCAACATGGCTGGGGGCTGAAACTAGATGATCTTTAATTGTCTCTTCTAATCCAAGCCATTCTATTATTTGGTGATTATATGATATAGCATGTGTGTTATTCAGAAAGCTGCAAAGTGGGAAGATTCCTACATCATACACACAT
>NW_011267268.1:0-446 GCF_000146605.3 Meleagris gallopavo
TTAATGCATTCTGAAGGTTGCTGTGCACGTTTGCTGAGCAGAAGGAAATGGCAGGCTGCTCTCATGTGATGAAGTCATGCTGTGTAAAGTTCATTCCCTGCAACTGCTTGTCGCGCGTGCACAGCTGAAAATCTGTGCTTACCTTAAAAACCCAAAGTTCAAAGTGAGAGACTGTATCCATCCTGTTAAGGGTGATCTTTTTCTTTATTTGCGTCTGTTATGAGTGCATGTTACATTGTTTTGAACCAGAGGTGTGAAAGGGTACAAAACAATCTCCCCAAATACTTAAGAATACAACAGCACATTCTAAGTTTCGATTTTAACACAGAAATATTCTTACCTGACTAAATAAATGTAAAAGCAGTCATCTGCTAGAACTTCTACTCAGTTTACTTCAAGATGTTGCTACCTGATACACTTAATTGTACAGACATTGATTGCTTAGT
>NW_011267270.1:0-458 GCF_000146605.3 Meleagris gallopavo
CTTGAACTTGAGTGATATGACTGGGCAACAGTAAATTCAGGTCTGAACTCTGATCAGACCCCTTTGCACAGCCTTAACAGCCTAATGCATATCACTTCATCTCTCTAAATGTCTCAGTTTTTTTCCTCTAACTGAAATGAAAACAGACTACCTGATATTCCCCCCTTTTTTTCTTTTTTTTTTCCCCTAAGATGACGCATTGGGTTTGGATGTTTGGAACCATTATACTATGCTAGCAGGGAGTTAAATAGAACCCCATCCTCTCCATTTTTATTCAGCCATCAAAACAGTTCTTCAGTCCTTGTCTTACTCAAAGGTGAGGTGCTGATGTCTCAGATCTACTTCTAGACCTCATATAGGAATATAGGAATCAAGCACTGTTCAGGAATAACTGCACATCAGCACCAAGTTACTGTCTGCCCTTGCCATAAATATGAGCTCAGAGGCTTTTCACCAAA
>NW_011267271.1:0-427 GCF_000146605.3 Meleagris gallopavo
TTCCTGAACCTGTAAGGTGCTGCGTGTCTCCAACAATGACGAGAAAATTCTCAAATTACTTTCTTTTAAATGTAATCTGAGATCTGTAAGTAACTACCTGAGGCTGGAATTGAAGCTTTAAAGGAAAAGTCGCCTTCAGTGATATGTCAAAGCTGTTTTCCCTCATGGGGGCTTGGAGGGGAAGAAGAATACAAATGCCTCAATCAAGGCCAATGAGTGTGCTGCAATGCTCTAAAGAAAAGAGCAAATACTTTCTCAAAGCAAAACTTCCTTCTCTTGTTGTGAATTTTCAGCACATTTCGGTCTCTCTTCTCTAAACCAGCGCTGACCTTTGACATCAGGATTAACAAACGTACATCTCCTTTCTCATGGTGGAGGGAAATATGGGTAAGAGAGCAAGAAAGAGTAGAGAGACTGTAACAAACTG
>NW_011267272.1:0-478 GCF_000146605.3 Meleagris gallopavo
GAGGTAACAGAACTCATTTCTCACCAGGGTTCTCAAGTTTGTCCTGTGTAGCTAGACTTTTAGTGGAATAATGCAAGTCTAAGGTCTCATTTTTACTTCACTGTCCAAAGAAGTGTGTAAGATACTGCTGTGCAGATCATGAATATTCAGATTTCCTTCACGCTTTCTTTATTAGCATTGTTTTGTTTTGCCAAATTCTAGGTTGAGTTGGAACCATGCTGCAGAAAGGCAAATTATGTTGTATTTGTTTTAGCCCAAAAGAGTACACAAAGCACTGGAAAATCTCCAACCCCCCGTCAAAGGTGAATGTACCCTCTGCTGCTTCAGACACGTCTGTCAGAAAGGATAAGCATTTGCTGCTGTATAGGAAGATAAACCTGTCTACTAATGTAGCATATTATTTCTGCCCCTCCTAGCTTGGAAATGGCACTTGAAATTTAAACCCATGTATGCTGGCAAAATGCAGAGCAACTCAGGT
>NW_011267273.1:0-416 GCF_000146605.3 Meleagris gallopavo
TTTTCCCTATTTTCTGCGCTCAGTTTTTATTGCACATGCAGAGATTCTCATTTTTATAATACAGCGGTCCTAGCTGTTAGTTTAATGCTTGCAGTGAAAGCTACACAGAAAGAAACTGTGTGGGAAAGAGACACTTAGGATTTGTTCATGACTAAATGGTCTTGATGTACATAAGTAAAATGTGAGAGTTTTATAGCAAACACAGCTAGAAAGACGCTATATCTATTGATCAGATGAAACCAACAAAACGAACAACAGAAATTTCCATTTTCAGTCAGCCACTCTGATGCACTATTCTGACATGCCAGTGCTTTACCACTACCGAATAAGAAAGGGGCATGTATTTTTATTTTTATTTTTTATATAATTTCTTTAAAAATTTTTATTATGCCATTGCCTTTGCCTACTAAGAACTG
>NW_011267274.1:0-468 GCF_000146605.3 Meleagris gallopavo
TTACACTTTTAGCCTCTGATACACTATGAACCATTGTGCAGATAACTTAAAACTAAACTTCTAGATAGCCCCATATTAGTAAAGTTACCAGAGGTAGATGCTTCCCCAGAGTAGACTGGGGGGAAAAAAAGTTTAGTCTCCTTTCCTGTTTGTTACATCTCTCCCCACAGGGCAGAAGAGGCTTCCAAGAATCTGGAAGCACAGTACAGAACTGGTCACATCCTACTGCTTTCTTACAGGTTGACTCAGACTGCTGGAACCCTGTTGAGAAGCTCCATTCACCTTCCTCCCAACTTTATTAGTTCCCATCTAATTTTCCTGCAAGGAGTTACATTCCCAAAATAGAGTCAGGTGGGGAACAGAGTGCCAGGTGGTAAAACAGAAGATCCTAAGGAGAGAGAGAGTGCTAGAAGCCTCTCCCTGCCATTCTCCTAGGAAGTTTGCTTGCTTGTGCTTTTGCAGTATCAG
>NW_011267275.1:0-547 GCF_000146605.3 Meleagris gallopavo
TGCAGAACCATTTCCATCAGTAAGACACGCGAGACAGAGATGATATCTCCTTGCTCCATCTTTATTGTGCAAATGCTGCGCAAAGCTTTTCATTACCCTCCACAGGCACCCACCCAAACAATTATATGTCAACGGTGGCTAGACTGACGGGCAACATGTGACATCCATTCGGTGGCGATCCGTACGCGTGCAGCAACTCCTGCGGTTCAAACATCTTAGCCAGGAGGCTGGCCCAACTGACGGCCACGCAGAATACGGAGACGCGTGCGGTAGTCTGAAGGGCTTGAGGGTGGCTATCTCACAGCCATCCGGAATCCATCGGTCAGGCCCAGGTTAGCAGCACACTTCTCGCCAACAATCATCAAACGCCTATGAAGCTGGAGAAGGAAATAACGTTACGTAACCTAGCGCGCTACAACACAAAGAAGAGCGGAGAGGGCAGGAAGCGAAGGAAGGCGAGCAAAGAACATCACGGAACGCGGTGAACTAGTTCTTCGCCATTCAAGCGCTGCTCTTCAAATTACTGCCTTTCTGCAACTGACACATT
>NW_011267276.1:0-329 GCF_000146605.3 Meleagris gallopavo
ATAAGATATAAGAAATGCTTGTTTCTAGCCTTACTTTGTTTTTTCCAGTGCTATGAATAAAAAAAAAACAAAAAAAAAAAAAAAAAACTTTAACTGATCAATATATCACACATGCTAAATAACAAAGTCAGAAGTTCATAAACTACAGAGAACAGAAGTGAAAACAAGCTCAATATTGAAATGCGACCTTTGGTTCCTTAGTTGTATCAGGAGACTTATTTCATTCTCTTGTCTTGTCACTGAATAAGTGATGCTAGGATGAGTCATTTTCAGTGAATTATCAGCGTAAGAATTGATCAAATTAACTGTGGTTGTAATTGGAACAGGTC
>NW_011267278.1:0-369 GCF_000146605.3 Meleagris gallopavo
AAACTTGATTTCCAAGAGCACCTTCGGAAAGAAGATTGATTGCTCAGATGCTCGAGAAAAGCAGAAACCTAAGTGGCCTCAACTCTTCTGAAGCAACCTTTCTGCTCTGATCTAACAAGTCAGTGTTGGAAGGGTTCTTTGACATTTACACAGTTCTAATTATGCAGATGATTTTGTATGTGCTGTGTGTCTCATCAAAGCCTTTTGGCTTCTGTGGGAAATCTATTTTATTTTTCTCTCTCACCTTTCTCTGCCCTAAAAAATGAGCACAGCTAATCATTGTTTCATTGTTTTTCCTGAATATGAATCTGCCTGATCTATTTTTTTATTTCCTTTTGTACGTTTTTTAATAGTTTTTAGGGGTTTTTT
>NW_011267279.1:0-573 GCF_000146605.3 Meleagris gallopavo
TAAACTGGAGAGGTGTGGAAGAAGTAGAGAATGGCAGCCTATCTCTCATGGATTCCACCTTTGAGATTTTTCAGCTTTGTCACTGTATTGCATGCTCTTCCTTCTCTCAACGTCATTACCACCTCCACAGAGGAAGCCCTCTAAAGTAGTATGTATGGAAAAATGTTGAAGTGATGTCTGTATGGGATGAGAAAATTGAAGGGAAGATGATTTGATGAGTAGTTCTAATCTGATATCTGATACCTAGAGCTTGAGATAACCTAGAGGTAGAGTAATAAACCAAGTTGTACAGAGGGGGAAAGCATGCGTTGGAGAAGCAATAGAGATGATAAAACGAAAATAAGGAAAATGACCAGGAAAATAAAAAGATTGTGATAAAAGTACAGCTGTCTGCTTAAATCTCGCACAACTGAGAATGCCCAAGTTACAGAGGTTTTCAAAGGCTTATAGCAAACAAATTTACAACCTCTCTCCCTGCATGGTCCTGATGCAAACATATTCCACTACAAAATCTCATTCCACTAAGCATATCGGAATTTTGCAAATGCTCGATTTCTGTAGCCAGCACAAAAA
>NW_011267280.1:0-450 GCF_000146605.3 Meleagris gallopavo
AACCCCCAAACAAACAAACAAAAAACTTATGCTGTTTCTACTTTACCAAGTATGATTTGGTCTTTGTTTGTTTTAAGCACACTTGATTGAATTAAAATTTCAGAGGGAGTGAGCCAATGTTGAAAATGCTTGTTGAATTAGATAAATTCAATAGTAGGTCAATCCAGTTCTTAGTAAAGCAAACACCTTCTGTCTTAGGCAGAAAGGAATTCATGTATCATCCAGTGATCAAAGTTCAGATGTTTAAGCATCTTAGACCTAGTGCAGATTGCCCTGCTGTAGTTCTGCTCCTCAGTTACACTCATCTTCTGCTGTTTCTCCAAAAACTTGCCTCACAAAAAACCCCACTTTTCCCTTTTTTTCACTTTTAACTTGTTGCAGATCACTTCATTTCTTACATACAACGCTACTTCAGAGCACTACTCATGCTGGCTAATCTGCTATTTCACT
>NW_011267281.1:0-306 GCF_000146605.3 Meleagris gallopavo
AACAGGAGGGGTTTTTGGCAGGTGCTGGCACAGGTTAGGAGCAAGACAGTGCAGCTGGGCGACTTGTAGGGAAGGGATAAAGAGAGGCAGAGAAATGGCTGCCTCCCCTCAGCGTTCTGACCTTAAACCATCCCCAGGGTATGCATCGGGGAGAAGAACTGCCCTATTCTTTGAGAAGAGTTTTCTCTTCTTGTACAGAAACCCGTTGGCTGTTGGACCACATGGAAAGAGATGGAAGAAAATACAAGAAAGGTCTTGCAGAAAACGGTCCTTTGCTCCGTTCCCGTCATGGGTGCACTGAACAAG
>NW_011267282.1:0-444 GCF_000146605.3 Meleagris gallopavo
TTTATATGCATTGGAGATGGTTGGTGTGCTTATAGTTAATGATGCTTTAGGCTTTCTCTTCGAAGTACTTTTTTTTTTTTGTTAATTTAACAGGATTTAGTGAGCAGAAATTCTTTTTATTGTTCAAACTTGGCCAAAAGTTACTTCAGTTCAAGCCTTACCAAAATCAGCTTATCTCTGAGGATGAGACGGAAGGGAGGGCAATACTGTTTTCATGATTCGAGCTGCAGTGTTAATCTTAGAAATGGGAAGATATAAGACCTGCGTGTGTTAGAGTAAGCACTCAAATGCTTAGGAGACAAATAGAATTTTAGGAGAAAATTAGAACAGTTATATTGCAGTATTGGGCTATTTGCTTTGTGCCATCCCACACTCTTACATTAGGCAGCATGATAGATTTCTGAAAAATACTGTTCTACCAGCTCATTGATTTGCCTACATCTG
>NW_011267283.1:0-378 GCF_000146605.3 Meleagris gallopavo
AGAAATTTCCAGTGGTGGAGCATTCACTGCAAACTTTAATTGGTTGTTTTCTCTGTAAAGGAAAAAAAAAGTGCACCATGTTCTGAACCTTAATTTGTCTAATTTGAACTTCAAGCCATTGAATCTTGTTAAGCCTTTGTCAGCTAGATTGAAGAGTCATCAATTATCAATTTTCATTCCCTTTGATAATAGATACTTATAGACTAATAAATTATCCTTTAACCTTTTCTTCATTAAGCTAATAGATTGAGCACCAGAAGTCTCTCACTTCAAGGCATATTTTCCATTTTTTTTTTCAATTCATTCATGCGACTGAGTTCTCTCCAATTTTTCAACATTTTTGTACAGTATATAAATAAGAACCAAGTGTACCTGTAC
>NW_011267284.1:0-399 GCF_000146605.3 Meleagris gallopavo
CTAGTTTTCTTGCCTCTAGTTTTTTTTGCTTTTTTTGTCATTTCTGCCAAACTTAAAAACCTTTAAAAACTCTTATTGCATAGTTCTAGCACAAAAGTGCTTGCATGCTTAAAAAATGTAATGAACACATCTCAGAACCAAGATTTTTCCTTTACTACAAATTATCTCTAAGATAAATTTTCTTCATTCAGAACTTGATTTGCAGTTAGATTTTCACTAATACAGATTGAAACAGAAATTTTCCCTCATTCTCTCGTTTAACTTAAAAACAACAAACACAACAAAAAAAACACATAAGTTGTTATCTCTTCTGGACTCCTAAATATCAAGGTCGCAAGCCTACAAAGTGATCACATATACAGCTAAAATTTAAAGTTAATCTCTAAATCCTATTTTATC
>NW_011267285.1:0-381 GCF_000146605.3 Meleagris gallopavo
GATTCAAGAATACAATACTTCATAGACATAATAAATATTATAACTGAGATATTTACTATCTTTTTTTTTTTTCCCCTTTTACTTTTGAGGTTGGAAAGAACTTCTGGAGATCAACTAGTCCAACCTCTCTGTTCAAGCATGGTTCTCCGGAGCACATCAACCAGGACTGCGTTCAGACTGCTTTTGAAGACCCCCATGGAAGGAGATTCCACAGCCACTCTGGGCAACCTCTTCCAGTGCTCAGTTACCATCACAGTAAAGAAGTTTTTACTCCTCCAGACAGAACTTCTCTGTGTTTCCAGTTTGTGCCTGTTTCTTCTTGCCTCTTCAGTGTGTTCCACTGAGAACCCTAATCCTAGCCCCACCTCTTGACTATCTCCC
>NW_011267286.1:0-462 GCF_000146605.3 Meleagris gallopavo
AAGTATCAGAAAGGGGCATCAGATTTTCCTAGAAATGTTACAAATTTTGGATTCAGATTATACAAGAGCTAAACCAAAGTAGGATTTGCTTTAATCCAAAGATAGATCTTATCATAGAATCATAGAATCACAGAATCACAAGATTGGAAACGACCTGTAAGATCATCTACTCCAACCGTCTTCTCATTACCACTGCTACCACAAACTAAACCATATCTCGCAGCTCCTCATCCAGGCACTTCTTGAACACTGCCCGGGACGGTGACTCCACCACCTCCCTGGGCAGCCATTCCAGTGCCTGACCGCTCTCTGAGAGAAAAAAGTTTTTTCCTCATGTCTAACCTAAACCTCCTCTGGTACAACTTGTGACCATTTCCCTCAGGTCCTGTTCGTTGCCTGGGAGAAGAGGGCCCAAACCCCTCCACACCACAACCTCCCTTCAGGAAGTTGTAGAGTGCAACG
>NW_011267289.1:0-345 GCF_000146605.3 Meleagris gallopavo
GCTATAGCTATGCACTCTCTCTTAGACTCAGGACAGTGTCTCATTTTGGGCTCCTGACTAAAATGGTGCACACAAGGAGATTTTGTAAGTTTTGATCATAGCTAGGACCAACAGTGACTTTTATTCCTCTGCTTTGATGGTTATTGCAATCTATAAAGGTATCTTCTCTACAAAGACTTGAACGCACTCCTAGTTGAGCAGACCAAGAAAAATAGTCACTTCAATCTCAACAAGCACTTTATACAGTACATTTATCTGGCAATTGATTGATACTGTATCTATTTTAGCATTATAAAGTTTAAAAAAAAAAATACCTCCATATAAATGCCCTATTTCACAATATGG
>NW_011267290.1:0-357 GCF_000146605.3 Meleagris gallopavo
GGTACGTTTCCAGGGCCTCATGGGCAGCACGAGGTCAGAAATGCTCCTTTCAGCCATGGGAATAAAAGGCAATCAACAAGGACTCAGCCAGATGTGCACAAACCCTGGGAAGAAAGGAGCACTCCTCCTCCTGCTGTACAATAGGGCACTGCTCCTCCTCCCTCTCATCACCTCCTGTCTGGCTCCAGGCGGAAATGGGAGAAAGGCAATGGCTGTGATCTTCATGATCACATGGCCTAAGTACCAAAGGGCACAAACTTAAGAACAACTCATAGCTTTCCAAATTACATGGAGGGTGGAAGACAGCAGCCCCATCCCAGGCCAGAAACAACTCTGCTATATCATGGCCATGTTAAC
>NW_011267291.1:0-427 GCF_000146605.3 Meleagris gallopavo
TAGCAGTAATGAGGTGCTGTGTTTGAGTCTGGATCCAGAACAGTGAGGGAAGTGGGGGTGATCTAGTGTGCCAGGCTTCTACTTTGTAGTAGGAATAACTGTAATGTTTAATTTCCTGCATCTTGTTAAGGGAAAAAAAGGACAATTTTTATTTTGGAATACAGTCACTGCTTTTGCTATAACTGGTGTATGATAGTTTGTACTGTGATATCTTTCTGACTGAAAGGATGCCCAGTAATTTGTTAAACAAATCCCTGGCTGCTAGTTGTTAGAGCGAAGTGATGGCCTGGAGATCTCTGCTGCTGTTGGACGTGTTTGGTAATGGCAATTCAGTATTTCTTGTGGGAAATTCTCAATTCTTAGACCTCAAATCTCAGGTGGATGCTCTATGATAGATCAACTTGCTTGTGCTTAACGCGTGGCTGCG
>NW_011267296.1:0-368 GCF_000146605.3 Meleagris gallopavo
TACCTTATGCATAGCATTATTAGCTGAATTAACTGCACAGGCAGCCAAAGAGTGAACAAAGATTGAGAAATGGAAATAGCACGCCGTAGTTGTTGCTTTTTCTTTTCTTTCTTTCTTCTTCTTCTTCTTTCTTTTTTTTTTAAAGGCTTTATTTGGCTGTTTTTGACAGGTCATTCAAGACTATTCAGCTTCTTGACCTTAAGTCTCCTATGTACAATTGCATTCCTTTTGAATGTTAGCTCAGATATCTAATCTATATCTAATAGATACATCCAGTTGTCTGGAAATGGAAGTGTGCCAAGATAATAAGATATTTGAGAAGGAATTTAGAGAAAGAGCTAGCAATACCGGTAGGAAGTTCTAGCATG
>NW_011267297.1:0-379 GCF_000146605.3 Meleagris gallopavo
TAAAGGATCTGCAGTTTGATAGGAAGCACCACATCCAGCTGTTCCTACCGTTCTCTTTGCTGCAAGTCTGTGATAGAGAGGCCACGTTTTATTTAATGATAGAAGTTTATTGGGGAAGGAGGGAGGGAGGGAGGGAGGGAGGAAATGCAGGAGCAGAAATTGGCAATTTTGATTTCCAGTTAACTGAAAGCCAAAGACACCAAGAAGAGGCCTGAAGCACAAGGAAACCTTGTAAGCTAACAGCTGGCACGTGGTCTCTGAGAAACACGTTGTGCAGGATTGCCAAACTCATAAGGAGTATTACTGCATGGGAACTTTTCCATCTATTTCAGTGGATTAGGCTTTCACTTTGCTACAAAGAGCAACTGTTCACGTCTAT
>NW_011267298.1:0-526 GCF_000146605.3 Meleagris gallopavo
TTGTAGGACTGTAGGAGGACTCCCTTAAAAAGGGAGCTCAAGAAGTCTCATGGCAGGCAGAGGTTGCTCGAGGCTTTCTTCGGTCAGGACTTGAAAACATTTATGGAGAGCCAATGTCTGTCCTGGGTAGCCAGTGTTGCTACTTGATTGAAGCATTTAGCAGTGCTTGTAGTAATCTGTGCTTCAAGAATGCAGTGGTTTTTCTGTCTTCCTAGTATCAAGTTACTAGGAAAAACTGGGTAAACTCCAGTATGCTCCAAGCTTCAATGCAGCTTCAAGGTCTAGTCAAGAGTAGTCTGGCAGTCCCAGGCAGCCTAACTAAGCAAGTAAGCCATTTTTGCTTCCTGTAGTTTGTGTTCAATAAAGCCAATCATAACACTGTACCAAGGGGAAAAAAAAAAAAGCAAGAAGAGCACTGCAAAGGTCAATCCTCTTCCTCTTCCTCCCTTATAGAACTAATTAAAATGTAGGCTTGTGTATTGTTACAGATATATGGATCAGCTCTGAGAAGACAGCTTTGTGCAGC
>NW_011267299.1:0-513 GCF_000146605.3 Meleagris gallopavo
CTTCCAACATAACTGCCAAAATATTCCATGATTTCTTTTCTCAGAACTTGCCCTCTTCCAAAGCACTCATCATTTCCACCAGCCTTTCCTCTTCAAACGTAACAGCTGCAATTCTTCTGTACAGATGAAGACAAGAGGGGAGAGGGGAGAGCAGTAGGTGCAATAGTTTGTGTTGATGTGTGGTGTCCATATGGACATAGTATAACTTAACAGTAAGGCTTTTCTTTACTGGATTTGATCCTGGCCCCAGGAGTCAAACTCTAGCTGTTAGGGGACTTGTTGTAAGTAATGGTCATTTGTGTTTCATAATTATCTTGAATAAACACAATTAGTTCCACATTCTCTGTTTTCTTCCTAAGGCATCTGTAAACATTCTGTACCATTCTAGCAAATAGCTTTTGGCAATCAATTAAAAAAACAAAACAACAACAACAAACAAAAAAAAAACAAAGACAAAATAGGTTCTCAGTGGATCCTTTAATTATTCTAAGGAGCATGCCCAGAGGAGCAATG
>NW_011267300.1:0-390 GCF_000146605.3 Meleagris gallopavo
TCAAGTGAGACAGGGGAGGTTTAGGTTGGTTATTAGGAGGCAGCTTTTCACGCACAGGGTGGTGACGCACTGGAATGTGTGCTTGAGAGTCCCTTCCAGGATGATCTGCTCCATGATCCGTGACCAGCACAGAGGTGAGACTGACATGCTGGTAGTTCCCCGCGTCACACTTGCTATCCTTCCTAAGAGGTGTGCTGTCACCTTTTTTCTCCTCACCAGGGACTTGACCTGACTGCCTCGACTTCTGAATTGAGCCATGGAGAGTGGCTCGGTGACTGCAGCGGTGAATTCCCTCGGAACTCTGGGACTCATCTCGTCAGGACCCAAAGCTCCTGGCTGTTGGTCCTCAGGTGGTCCAGAACCTGATCTCCATGGCAGTGTGGGATGGGG
>NW_011267301.1:0-404 GCF_000146605.3 Meleagris gallopavo
AGCATATAGACAGTAATATAGGAATGAGCTTTCTTCACTGTTATTCCCTGAGGGCCATGTGACTATAGGTTTATCCAATGCATAATACACATAGCTATGTGTGCCATAGACTGCCTGACCAGGAGGACTGAGTAAATTAGGCTATGAACAGATAGGAGCAGCTTCACATTCGCAAAACATGATCCTCATGGGGACTTCAACCACCTCGATATCTCTTGGAGGGACAATACAGCGGGGTACTAGTACTCAAAGAGGTTCCTGAAATGCCTTGAAGATAATCTCCTCTACCAAGAGGTATAGAATCACCCTCCCCCACCTCCCCAACCCCCCCCAAAAAAAAACGGTAGACCTGTGCTGGACCTTGTCCTCATCAATGAGGAGGGCCGGTGAGTAATGTGAAGCTC
>NW_011267310.1:0-521 GCF_000146605.3 Meleagris gallopavo
TTACGTATTTAACTGACTCCTCGTTAGCTTTGTTAGAGAGTAGTCACTAGGTACTTCCAACTTATCAGTGCTAGCACCTCTTCTTACTACCAGTTCACACATAAATAACTCATTACAGTTGATCTTTGAAAGCCTTGATTTTAAAGACAAAAAAAAAGTAAAATACCCACTTCTGTGCTGCAATAACCCAAAATCATAACAGCAGAGCATACTCAGCAGGCTTCCCTATGATTTACAGTAGAGCCTAATAAAATTATGCCTCGTGGAGAAATGGGAAGAATTTTGCCCCACAATGCCTGGCTTGCACAGCAGACAGCAGCTGCTACTTAGATAATTTACAGAGGGTAGACTGTATTTCAAGAAGGCATTTAAACATCCAAACACAGCTGTACATACACATGACCATACACACACAAAAAACCACAAAATAAAATAATAACAGGAATATCCATTATGCTTATTGCTGTAGCTGATGTGTTGCAGCTAGGTACTAAGTACTTTATATTTCAAATAGACATGCA
>NW_011267311.1:0-632 GCF_000146605.3 Meleagris gallopavo
CAGCAGGTGCAGGTATGGACTGCTGAGACCGCTCTTTCTTTCCAGCCCTCCCCTCAGGATCACCTGAGATCCTGACAGAGAGCAAGAAAGGACTAGAGCATCTGAAATTCCCATCAGAGCTCATTCCTTTCCCCTACAAGTACTCCGGAGCAACAGAAAAAGGACCGATGGTGATGCATGAGCATTTCTTCCTGCTGGACAAGCCTTTTAGCTGTCTGTGACAGGGAACGGGAGCGAGATATAATGGCACAGTGGGGAAAGAACTCTCTTAGCAGAGCTTTTTGCAATGTCCTCTTACCTCGCCGGAAAAGCCTGGGAGCTCAGAGTAGGCAGCGCCATGTTTTGAGGGACAGACCAGCCTGACAGGGAACAGGTTTTGCACCTCCCACCTGCAGGGGGAAGGATCCTACAAGGTCAGAAAAAACACCTCCTGCCAAGCAGCCTGCTTGGTAGGATCCTGCTGAAGGGGGACGGGCTGGGAACTACAAGCCGCCTTTTTCAGTCCCTGCTTGTGACGCTCTGTACGTCAGATGTCTCCCTCTGGGTACCCAGACTTTTCCAACGCTTTCCTGTATCTGTCTTCCCGCTGTCAGCCAGCGTTTCATTACAGCCATGGCACAAGCAGACGTGAA
>NW_011267312.1:0-318 GCF_000146605.3 Meleagris gallopavo
AATGCACCCCAGGGTACTGCTGGCCTTCTTGGCCACAAGGGCACACTGCTGGCTCATGGCCAGCCTGTTATTCACCAGAACACCCAGGTTCTTCTCCAGCAGATTATCCCCTAAGCTGTGCTGATGCATGCAGTTCCTCCTCGCCAGGGCAAGACTCTATGCTTGCTCATGTTCAATCTCATCAAGTTCCTCCCTGCCCAACTCTCTAGTCTGTCCAGGTCTTGCTGAATGGCAGCACAACCTTCAGTTGTGTCAGCCACTGCCTCCCAGCTTTGAAATTAGCAAATTTGCTGAGGTGGGCTCTATCCCTGAATGCAG
>NW_011267313.1:0-369 GCF_000146605.3 Meleagris gallopavo
TGTTCGTGGATGGTTATCCTGAGCTGAGCTTTTCTTGATATTAAAGGGAAAAGGATTATCTTTTCCACTTATGATTTTATAAAACTGACAGTGGCTCTTGAATTTCTTTTTGCTCTTATCTTTGATCTTCAGCAGGAGCTTTGATCTGCACTTTTTACCTTTGATGTCACTGGTGTAAGGAAAAAAAATGGCAAGATATTCAATATGTACAAATGGGCGTATCTCCTAAAAGAAGTTACAGATTGGTTTGTACAGCTGAGAATCTAGGTCACCACACAGAAAACCTGTCTGAAAAGAGTGGAATTCAGTTCCCCTAATTTTACCATTTTATGAGAAATCAGATGTCTGAAACAAATGCTTTTAGTTCAA
>NW_011267314.1:0-552 GCF_000146605.3 Meleagris gallopavo
AGATGGTCTCCGAACTGCTCTTAACAATGCCCAGAATGCTTCCTTTTTGATGGGGAGAGGTTTAGCAAGGATTTTTTAGATGAAAATAGTTCCTTGTGTATTTCCTTTTCATCAACTTTTCTTTCTACTTCTTGAAAAGTTATCTTTGGATTACAAATTAATATTTATTACTGAAGAGAATTGAAGAGAATACACACGCACCCTGCACCTTTATCTGCACAAAGAATCTTCTGAACATCTCTGCACGTGTTTCTTTTTGGCACTGAGATGAAGCTGTGTGGAATATAGGCTTGGATGAATTTTCCATCAAGTGCAGGACATGTAGTGCTCATCTGAGATGTCCTGCTGACAAGAACAGCAGAGTGCTAAGTTTTACAGGGTGGCGTGCTTTTCTTATCTTTTTCTTTTCTTTTTTTTTTTCCTAGTTCATTACCCACGGAACCACAGAAGCGTTACCCAGACAAAATGAGCATTTGTCGCCTGGACTTCCTACAAATGACAGAGGCGGTAGGAATCAGCATCCGAAGCATCCGTAAGACCCCTGCAAAAGGA
>NW_011267315.1:0-377 GCF_000146605.3 Meleagris gallopavo
TGGCCATGCTGCTTTTTGAATGTTCACAGTCCTCTTTGCTTCACATTAGAAGCAAGGCTCTGCCTCCTGAAAGCACAAAATAATACAGTGAGATTGGTAGCACTTCATTTCTGGAGTGTCCAAAATCACATATTTTTATTGCACGTAAGATGAAAAGTCATCTATGTTTGACATCCTGTGAACACATAAAACATTTGCATAGCACTGCGTATGGCATAAATAAACACTGTTCTGTACACAGCGATTCGTTTCCAAAAAAAAAAAAAAGCAGCATTACCAAAACTAAGAACACTTAGTTAGTAGTCCGTTCTTAAAAAACTTTAAAAAAAAAAAAGAAAAAGAAAAAAGAAGAAAAACAAACAAACAAAAAAAAACAA
>NW_011267317.1:0-449 GCF_000146605.3 Meleagris gallopavo
TAGGTATGTTTTATTCCAATTGTGTGTGAGTATAGTGATAACTATATACAAACCTATAGCTAAAAGCTTGAAAGCAGATAAAGACCCAAAACACACTGCTGAGTTGTGTCACACTAAAGAGGACTTGCTGCTGGATGTTTCCAAAAAAAAAGAAACAAAATCCTGATTTCCCAGGAGCTGAGGCAGCAGAATTGCTTCATACTTGGGAAATCCTTGTGGTGGTGACAAATAGTCCAAATTGTGTTGAGACACAGGCAGTCACACAATGCAGAAACCCCATAAGAAGAGTCCGTTGTGTAAATATCTCAAATCCAGTCAAGTATGTATCTTCAGAATATATATTTTTTGTTATACATTTCAAGTTTTCATATGCCCAGGAACAACAGAGAACTATGATTATGTTAAAAAAACAAACAAAACAAAACAAAAAAAACAAACAGAAAGTAACT
>NW_011267318.1:0-457 GCF_000146605.3 Meleagris gallopavo
GGGATTACTTGTTTTGGGAAATCTATGTCACTGGTAACAGAGCACTGAAATCAGAGGTTGAAGTTACACTTACAATAGCAACTTCAGAAAAAAAATAAAAATAAAAATCAAGGAAGTATACTCTACAACAAAGAAAACAAGTGTTTATCAAAACTAGCTAGAACCAGCTTTGAAAAATGAATCAGACTTTCAGGGCGTAATAAGAACGAGTTTAGAAGGAAAAAAGATGCAGGAGTTACTTCTGGTTTGGTACCTTTATTAACAGATCATGGTGGGTCTTTTTTTTCCCTTCCACATAATAGTAAATGGCTGTTATAAGGTATTTCATATTTTACCCAAGCTATTCAGCCTACAATATAAGTTATTTCAGAAGAGATTTAATACTTGTTGCTGGTCTTAGACTATTTACTCAAGCCATCAGGGTGGCAGTTGAATTCCTCTGGCTTTAGATCAATTC
>NW_011267319.1:0-496 GCF_000146605.3 Meleagris gallopavo
ATCACTTTTATTCTCTTGGATTGTAGTGCTTTTTAATCACCAGTTTTGAGCTTTTCCTCTTTTAAGAACTTCTGTACCCCTTAAAGAGTACCAATATGAGGAAGTGTGGTTTAGGCACCCTAACTGCTATTGTTCTAACAATAACACATTAAGCCTAGGTAGAACTTCAGAAAAGAGAAGTATCTGAATGAACAGCTTTGTCTGCCTGTATGTCTTCTGGTTTCTGGAAGCTGATAGCTGTTATTCCAAGCCCCTTTTCCCTGCAGGATACAAGGTTAAGAAGGATTACTCAATCATCAAAACCCCAGTCGCTCATCTTATGAGACAGATTTCTCTAACTCTCAGGGGAAGTAGATACATGTCTTCTGGGATACTTCAAGCCCAATTTTTGTTGCTCTTGATAGTTCTGTTGGCAAAATTGCTTTCAAAGGTGAGCTCTGTAACTAAAGAGTACTGCTGTAAAAAATACGAGCTGTTACCAGATGCCAATTTCTTC
>NW_011267320.1:0-497 GCF_000146605.3 Meleagris gallopavo
AGGGCTACCACCCTTGCTAATGAATTGTCAGAAAAATCAGGAATAGATACTTGCATCACTGGATGGTTGGAGTCCTGGTTTGGTGAATGGAAAGGAGTGATTGTATCCACATGTACTTCTTTGATAGTAGTAAAAGGAGCCCTGATGGCCACTGGTTGCTGAGTTATCCCCTGTATGAGGGGACTGGTAGAGTGATTGATCGAGACAGCACTATTGAAGTAAACACCAATGCAGCCACCCACCACATTTGGAAAAAAAATGATTGTATTAGAGGAGATGGGAGATAAAGAAAATGAAGAAGAAGGAGATGTCTATAAAAGTGAACCTTAAAGAAAAAAAAGACAACAAAAGGAAATTGCAGAAATCAACAATCTATGAAAAAAAGAAAAGGGGGAATTGTGGGAATCAAATGTTGTTCTGCATTAGAATTGGATAAATATATATATTTTTATTTCATTGATCTCTGCTGTCATAGTTTCTTTTTGGGAGTCTTTCTG
>NW_011267321.1:0-420 GCF_000146605.3 Meleagris gallopavo
GCTATGCTTGTGCATCTGGACGGCCTATAGCTCAGGTGGTGCCCTTTTCTCTGGGATGGACCAAGGATCCCCAGGGGATGCAATGCATAATTGCCCTGTACCAGGAGAAAACCGCATGGGGAAATGAAACCTGCAAATCTCTCTCTCTTGTTCCCTCCAATGTCTGATACAGATGTCCAGATCCCTCCTGCATTCTCCACAGCCATAGGTAACCATACAGCCTGCCTCTCACGGCAGGGTGTGAAGGCTACCAGGCCAATAGGGAACTTTTCCCTATGCAGTGAGGCTTTGAGTGTTACGAAAGATTTGTCAGGAAACTATTCCAGATTAGAAATCCCCAGAGCGGATCTCTGGTGGTACTGGCGGGGGAAGGCCTTATGGTCCACTCTCCCATCCAATTGGGCAGGCACTTGTGCACTT
>NW_011267322.1:0-505 GCF_000146605.3 Meleagris gallopavo
AAGTGTAGGGTCTTACACCTAGGGAGGAATAATTGCGTGCACCAATACAGGCTGGGGGATGAGCTGCTGGAGAGGAGCTCTGCAGAGAGGGACCTGGGCGTCCTGGTGGACGACAGGTTGGCCATGAGCCAGCAGTGTGCCCTCGTGGCCAAAAAGGCCAATGGCATTCTGGGGTGCATTAAGAAGAGCGTGTCCAGCAGGTCGAGGGAGGTGATCCTCCCCCTCTTCTCTGCCCTGGTAAGGCCTCATCTGGAGTACTGTGTCCAGTTCTGGGCTCCCCAGTACAACAAAGAAGACAGGGATCTCTTGGAAAGAGTCCAGCGGAGGGCCACAAAGATGGTGAAGGGCCTGGAGCATCTCCCCTATGAAGAAAGGCTGAGTGAACTGGGTCTGTTTAGCCTTGAGAAAAGACAACTGAGAGGGGACCTGATCCAGGTTTATAAATATCTGAGGTGTGGCGGCCATAGTGGTGAGGCCAGGTCTCTTTTCAGTGGTACGTGGAGAC
>NW_011267324.1:0-376 GCF_000146605.3 Meleagris gallopavo
GTGGACTCCAGCACTGGACAACCCTTGAATTAGGGTTAATTAATCCAGGACAGCAAGTCAGCTTAAAGCTTATGGGCTTTCATGGGGTGCTGGATCGGCAGCTACAGAACCAGCTTTTGGCTAATCCAGTTTTGGCTGCCGATAACAGGTGCATTTCTACAGACTTACACAGTTAGTGCTGACAGAGGGTTGTAAAAACATTACCGGTGGAATTCCATTCCCCGCTGAAAATACTCTTGTCTTGCTGGGGGAGGTTGGTTATGACTCTTGCCCGGGAATTTGCTGTTCCCGTGCCCTGGGGAAGCAGGGATTTTCAGCCAATACCCGGGAGAGGCTGGCATAGACAGCTGTTACGGGACAAAGGGTGTCAAAAGAA
>NW_011267325.1:0-473 GCF_000146605.3 Meleagris gallopavo
CTTGACTTTGCTGAGGTGCTCGTCTGAGATCCAATCCATAAGGACAGTCAGGAGCCCATAAACTTCAGAGTTGGGTGGGAGCTGCAATACATTCACACCGTCAGCTATTTCAGCTTTCAGCTCCATGATCCTCTAAACCAAAGCAGCAGCAGACGGACGTGCAGCCAGAGCACATGAGTTCTGACAGACCGTGCACCATTTAATGGGTGGTGAGACAAAGCTCGGGACAGAAGCCACCCCGTGGAAGACATGATCTCTGAGGAAACAGCAATGTGGAACAGGCCGTGCCTGCTCTGCTGGGCCTCGTATCCGGGGCGACACAGCAGGCAAATAAAAAGGAGACACACGCACAATATAAAATTCAAATGTACTGCCTGCTTCCCCCTCTATTCTTTCTGGAACTCAGCAACTATTAGAATGAAAGCAGCAGCTACGTTTCTTAGTTCTACAGGTGTACAGAGAATGCTCCACTG
>NW_011267326.1:0-472 GCF_000146605.3 Meleagris gallopavo
GTAGAAAGTGCCACTCGCGATGGACCGCTACTCCGATTTCTCAGTGGCTGGAATATGGGACATAGTCGCTGCGCAAGAAGTGCATTGAACTTCATTTGTACTGACCATACCTTTTCGAGTGCGATTCCCATGACCTCCACCTTACAATCACAAAAATCAAATGAATCAGAAATATCACTTTACCATCCAGAAATACCAGTCTATTTACAATGAGAAAAAAGGAGTTCCCTGCAAAAGAGATGTCATTTCACATCAGAAATATCCTCTTACTCCCAAAAAAAGATATTTTCTCCAAGAAATTTTTGTTTCTCCCAGAGAGATGAAATTATTTAATGAAAGACCAGCTTCCTGTGTAATTGCGATTGAAAAGATCGACTATTTGTGCATGATAAGCTGGAATTTCTGAAAGAAAACGCCACATAAGTGCAAAACATTGATTTCTGTGAGAAAATGACAGATATTCAGCTATAAA
>NW_011267327.1:0-332 GCF_000146605.3 Meleagris gallopavo
TACTGCTTGACTTCGCATATGTTATTCTATGATGCTAAACTTCATAGAATAAGGAATGCTTAAGCTCTATGAAGCGTGGCCTATGTCTCTTATTTGTTAGCAAAGTGCTAGGCATTTGCATTTGCAGTATAGTGCTATGTAAATAATAAGTTCCATCTCCATAGCTTGTTTTCTCCAAATTGGAAAAAGGGGAAATCAGTAAACCCTTAAAAAACAAAAACAACAGTGCTTTGGATAAAGTGCTATTGCTGTGCTCTTGAAAACGAAGTTTCTGGTAAAGTTTAAAGTCAAATATAGCACTTCCAACATTTCACTGTCAAATTTAGCAAAAC
>NW_011267328.1:0-574 GCF_000146605.3 Meleagris gallopavo
AATCCTACTGTATCTCTCTTCTGCTCCGTGCCAAACCCGAGACCAGAAACCAATGGGGGTCCAAACAGAACTCGGGCGTTGTTGCCACAGGCCACAACCAAAGCCATCTTGAGTGATGTGAACATCTAACTCGGCTGGGAGGGTAGGATCAAATAGACCCAATGCCTGGGCTTGTTTAACTGCCACTTTCGCCTGTTGAAAAGCGTCCTGTTCTGTTTCCCCCCAGTCCCAAAGCTGCCCCTTTTTGTGAGTCTAGACAGTGGTCTTAGCAGCTGCGCTAGGTGAGGTATAAAAGAACGCCGATAACCCAATACACCTAGAAACTTTTGCAGCTGCTTCGATGTTGTAGGGACTGGGAACGCCTGAACCTTATCGATGACAGCACTGGGCAGTACTTTGGTCTTTCCTGACCAAACCACCCCCAGGAATCTTACGGACAGGCCCGGACCTTGCACCTTTTGGGGATTTATAGCCCATCCCCTCCGTTGTAAACAGGCGGTTAATGAATCCGCCGCCTGTCCTACTGCCTCCACGTGAGTCGGATGGCAGCAGGAGATCATCAATATAGTGATAC
>NW_011267329.1:0-463 GCF_000146605.3 Meleagris gallopavo
GAGGCAGAGATCTGGGCGGTAATGGCCAGGTCCGTCTCATTTCTGTTTGTTGAGTTCACGTTCACATTCTTTCCCAACGTTACAGCCCAAGGCTTTGAATTGAGAGCAGTCAGGGGAGTGTATGTTTGCTTAAAAGCATTATTTACACAGACACTTTCAAAAGTTGGTGACAATTCTAGTGGCAAAAGTTTCATGTTCTTAGTAAATGGCTGACATTAAATAGCAATTTCTCCCATTTGTTTAGGGAGATTTAATGAAAAAACAAAACTGAGATCTAATGCTGAGTAAGTAGCTACAGAAAGCCTTTTGAAATCTTATACAGCTACCTGTTGTAAAAGGGCTGTCTTGACACTAGCTAATCACATTGTAGTTCACAGGCAAATTCTAAGCTCTGGGCAAAATAAGACTTAATGGGAATGTGCTGCCACAACAGTTCGGAAAGGCTGCAGGTTTCAGCTTGTGG
>NW_011267330.1:0-436 GCF_000146605.3 Meleagris gallopavo
AGTTAAGTTTCTGCTTCTCCAGTTACAGCAGGAGGACGTCAGATGGATGACACGTGTTGACAACAGGGTAGTGAGATTTACCTGTGGCATTTCCAGTTGGGAACAGTCATTCCTATTTGCAGAAAACAAGCATTTTGGTGTCCCATCCACAGTAAAGACCTCTCACGCTTTGAATAGCAGCATGCCAGGTATGTCTTCTATACCTCTGCTCCTGGCCCACTGTTGTGGTTTGGTGATTTTTATTCTTGGCAGTATTCCGCATCAGAGCATTGTGTCGACCAGTGGGAGTTAAAGAGTTTATGTTCTGGTCCCGTTTGCTGCCTTTTATGGGCATTTTGTGTGTCTGATGGGAGGGAGGGGCGGCATCCTCGGAGGACTTTGGGCACTCAGAAGCAGTGGGATGGAGCTCTGGAGAGGACCTGAAGTGTCTGCCTTT
>NW_011267331.1:0-425 GCF_000146605.3 Meleagris gallopavo
AGTTATCACTGTTGCCATGATTGTGATTTACAACACATATAACTCCTTGCAGTTAAAAAAAGACATAAAACATGAAATTAGTCGGAGAGCAATACTTTCTCTCTGTACATTTTCGTGAGTACCAGACATCTACAAATGACTGCTACCAGTTTCCTACAATGCTATAATCATATTGGGGACAGCTTTACATCCCAATAAACTGCACAACACAAGGTTAGCTTTCCTTCCTTAAGGCAAGCAAATGAAGTCAAATAGGATGCTGAAAGAGCAATGGACAATCTTAAAACAGTGGGACATCTGGCTACCCTATCTAAGATGGAATGGAGCAGCTGCTGAACTGCCACAGGAATGCTCCACAAAGGCACACAGGAACTGCGTTCCAGATCAAACTAATAGTACCACTACCAGATGCTTTGGAGGAAGAT
>NW_011267332.1:0-475 GCF_000146605.3 Meleagris gallopavo
ATTCCATACCTGATTCTGCTTCCAAAGTCTATAAAGCCAGAAGTGTTAAATGAGAAGGAAAACTAAATTTTCACATAATTCTCTAAGAGCAGCCAGTCAAAATAGTGTCCAAGTATTAAAAAAAAAGAAATTAATAGCTGACATGGATTAAAAGAAGCTGTAGAGCAAGATGGAAGCTCCCTCCATCCACAATATTTTTAAATATATATGGAACTACAGAGAGGAGAAGCCCACTAATGAGGCCTTCATCAAAGCACAGACATCATATATTATCCTAACGCACTACTCATTCATTTCTCGGGATGCTCCCACCCATTCAGTTACGTACAACTGAGCTATGAAGCAACAGCCTATCTTGTGCAGTGTCCAGTGTGCTGGGATCCTGATCTGCAAATGTAAGTCAAACCTGAGGTCATGCAAATAAATGTGTTGGTATGTTTAATATAGAAACTTCACTGCTGAAGTTGTTTACTTG
>NW_011267333.1:0-413 GCF_000146605.3 Meleagris gallopavo
CCACTTGGGAACGAATATAGGAATGTAGTCAGGGCCTGCAAGGATGCAACGAGGAAGGCTAAAGCCCGCCTGGAATTGAATCTGGCTAAAGTGATAAAGCATAATAAAAAAAGGCTTCTTCAAGTATGTTAACAGCAAAAGGAAAACTAGAGAGAATGTGGGCCCCTTACTAAGTGAGGGGGGGGTCCTCGTAACGGGGGATGCTGAGAAGGCAGAGATACTGAATGCCTTCTTTACTTCCGTCTTCAGTGAAAAGGCTCTCCCTCAGGTTTCCCACACCCTGGAGGTTAGTGAGAGGGTCTGGGGAATGGGAGACTTCCCTTTAGTCAGGAAAGAGGACGTGCGTGAGCGCCTAGGCAGTACTAAGGTCCACAAGTCCATGGGACCTGATGGGGTGCATCCACGTGTGCTGA
>NW_011267335.1:0-518 GCF_000146605.3 Meleagris gallopavo
TCCATGAAAATGCAGCATCAATTCAAGTGACAACTAAAGATGTTGGTGTTGTGAGTTACTCATTTGTTCTGAAGAGGGCACAATATGAAGATTAAAATCTGTTTCAGCTGTGCTTAAGTCATAAATTGCTTTCTCCCAAATGCGTTGATTTAAAACGTTATAAAAAATGATGTGTGTTCAGGTCCTCTCTTGTACAATCTCACTGAAGTTTTGTTTGGATCCATGAGATCTGAATGGAAATTAAGTGCCTTTTAATTGTTTTGGATCTAAATTTTCAACAAGGTTGTAGTAGTGTTCCTTAATAAAGCAAGCTAGCTCCTGACATAATGCTGTGTTTTTATAATATTTTACAGTCTTTAAGGACTTTGATATTTTAAGGTCCTCTTCCAAGTTTTATAAGTGATTCTAATGGGCACTGATCAGAAATGACCTTATACCCTTAGCACTAAAAAAGGAAAAGCAGAACATAAAAAGATTTGTATGTAATTAAGGCAGTGATTCTTTGTCAGAAATGTAAA
>NW_011267336.1:0-379 GCF_000146605.3 Meleagris gallopavo
GCACAGTAGTGAGAAATTCTGCTTATGGTGGTTTGTCTGCAGAGCAAAAAAGAAGTGTAGCACATTAGCATTCTTTATTGCGTAGATTGAGGGACTAATAGCTGTTGCTTTTGGAATAATGTGTTGGGTTTTTTCTCCCTGTGGTGGCTCTTGCATTCATTTATTTAACTCAGTTCCTGTCTTAGAAAAACTGAAGAAGTCTTTTTAGGTATGTCATAGGTGATGTTCTGATGAAGGGTGTTAAAGAAAAATAATTTAGTGCTAGTTAGGAATATAATTAACTGTATTCCACATTTCTGTCTTGCTTTGTGGTGGTGTACCTCATCCTTATCGTTAATGGAACACAGATTCTTTCAGGAACACTTCAGCTTGATCCTAC
>NW_011267337.1:0-478 GCF_000146605.3 Meleagris gallopavo
GGAGGGACAGCAAGGCAGGACATAGTGGCGGGGCACGGAAAAGCGTCCCCGCGTGCTGCCTGGCTCCCCCAGCATCCCTGCAGCTCTTCAGAAGACCCTTTCCTCGGGACATTGTCTCTGCGGCTGCAGAGGGAGACCAGCACTTCACAGCTTTCTTCCTCTTCTCCTCCGCCCCCAGGTGACTACCGCACCGAGGCAGCCAACAGGCACGTCTTCAAGTGCCCACCGGTGCAGTCCATGGCCTTCCGGCGGAGCCCCTGCGGACAGACCGCCCTCCAGGTACGCTGACCCTGGCAAACGCAGGCCCTTCAGCCTGAGCATCCTGCAGGGACGGGCTGCTGCTCAGCACCAGCAGCGGCCCGACTGCACGGCCTGCGCAGCGCTGGGCCGCAAGCTTTCTCGCGTGACCAACACCTCTCGGCCCGCAGCGGCTCCGGCTGCTCGGGCTCGGAGCTGCCGGCGCTGGCCCAGTGCCAGA
>NW_011267339.1:0-605 GCF_000146605.3 Meleagris gallopavo
AGACAGCCATGGGTCGTGTGGGAATGGCTTTGGACTCCAAGAGCGGGGCTGCAACATCGCTGCGTTTCCACTCTCAGCACTGCTTCGCTCCTCCAGAGCCAGGGCCACAGACAAAGCAGCCGTCAGTCAGTCAGCTGGAAAAGCATCCCGGTACTCTGCAAGGGGACAGAGTGCTCTGCTCTGACAGCTTCCCTCAGCAGCCCTGCACTGAAATGCTTTGTGGGCTTCCTTCCAGCAAGCTGCTGAGGACAGAGGCAGTCACATCAGCTGCCTCTGCATTAACTGGGAGATGATTTTATGTTCATCCCTGGTCAACACAACAGGGGCTGCTTTCTTTAACATCTTTATTACACCTTCTTAGCTGAGTATAACTTTTCTAAAACAATTCTCAGCACTACGAAAGATAATATTCAAGACATTATAGCTATACGGAATGGAGACATTCCAAATGAATTAAATACAATTTAAAGAAAAGAAACAAACAAAAAACCCAAGAAGCTGCTTCCTTCAAAAGTCAGAGGATTCTGACGAGGAGAAAACAGCAAAACTAAGCCTGCCATCGTCACGTCATTGCCATCAGGGCTCCAACTAAGGCAGCCAGCTGC
>NW_011267341.1:0-457 GCF_000146605.3 Meleagris gallopavo
AACAGGAATGCTCCAACCCACAGGAAGGGTTGGAGGAGTCAGAACGGCGGTTGATGGCAGTCTGCAGCCTGCACACGCGCAGACGAACATCACCACTAATTCGGAGATTCTTAGCTCGTCACAGCTACGATCCTTTTCAGGGCCCTAATGAGGACCCAGAAAACGAGCTCCCTCTGACTGCTGGACAATACGTTTACATCTTTGGAGACGTGGATGAGGATGGCTGGTTTCTGGGAGAGCTGACGGATGGCACAAGAGGACTGGTCCCTTCCAATCTGGTGGAAGAAGTGTCAGATGACGACCTGGATACAACCGTGCCCCCAGAGCTTCGTGACCTCCTGCTGGATACCGATGATGAAGAGAGACTAGACAGCAGGAGCGATGGCCGAGAGTGATGGTCACCATCCAGAAATCTGTGTCCGCGTGCTGTCCTCTCCATAAGACAGCAACATCCCAT
>NW_011267342.1:0-386 GCF_000146605.3 Meleagris gallopavo
ATCTTTTTTTTTTTTTCTATCCCAAACCAAAATCTACAGCCAGGACTGTTTAGTGGAATGAAAACAATTTAAATTGTATTTTGTTATTCCCATTTCTTTTATTTTCTGTCATTGAGAGATAAAAGCTTTTTGTCTGTCTGTGTAATCTGCTGTCCTCCTTGGCCAGCACACCGATGATCAAAATGTAAAATATAAATAGTAACACACAGCAATTTACATTTAGCTTCATACACTTGTCAGAGGTCATTAAATGACTGTAATATTTTTGCAATAAGTTATTGTTGTTAGTGCAAAATAATATATAGGAAAAAGTGCACTTAATTCATGAGATTCTGAGCCACATTCTCCATTGTAATGAAGATACCATTTCTGAGATAGCTTGTCTG
>NW_011267343.1:0-509 GCF_000146605.3 Meleagris gallopavo
AACAGCATTAAGATCCAAAACTTCATGAATCTGTGTGGATCTAACATCACCCATATAATGTAGGGAGTTTGCTATACAAGGTGAGCAGGCACTGTCTGAGCAGCAGAGGTTGTTCCCAAAACCAGCTCGTGTGTCTCACCAGCTGCACAGTGAGGTATAATGTCCTCTGTGGAGAACAAGTTACACGTAATAGACCACACAAAAGCAATCCTCTTTCATTTTCTTCTTATCTTCCAGTCTTAGAGTGGCATCTTAATAGCTTTGTGTTTCTGACTGCTTATACTATTGCTGTAATTAGTGTTTAAAAGAAGTCAATTTAGATATTTACAATCTTCTTGTTTTATTTTGACAAGCATGGTTATGTTAACTGATATACGCCAGGCACAGCCACACCTTCAAAGAAAAAAACAACAACAACAGGGAATCTTAGCCTTCATGCAATCTCTCCCATTTATTTATTGTATCTCATGAAGAATGACTGAAGAGCTGTTTTATCTCCCAAGGACTCA
>NW_011267348.1:0-452 GCF_000146605.3 Meleagris gallopavo
GTTCTTGTTGTGGAATATAGGAAAGATGATCTAGAAAACAAATACTAAATTCTAGCTGTGTAGTTGTAAAAAGGAAAAAAAAAGAAAAGAATTAGGCTGACAGAATCGAGGAGAGAGTGAGAATATAAATCAGTCTCTCAAACACTTCTGTTTCACAGAATAGGTAGTTAGAATTAGCTGATTTAATGAACCTTAAATCTTCAAACATAAACATCTGTACTCTGTCTGGAAACAAATAACCAAACTCTCTGTTGAATTTCAAAGTACTGCCATACTCTTAGGCTTAGGTGATAAGATTGAGAGATGGCTATATCCAAGGTAACTGTTTCCTTTCTTGTCTATTTCTAAACTGTAACTTAAGAAATGAACTGCACGTTTCCACTACAACCATTCCTCTCGTCTCCTTTGTTCTATGTTTAGGAATGAAATATCTTGAGTGCAAGTCATGGAAA
>NW_011267349.1:0-465 GCF_000146605.3 Meleagris gallopavo
CACCCTGTGCTGTATCATCAGCACAGCTGTTCTTCAGAGAAACAGTGGCACCCAGTGGCCAGCAGCAGCCATTGGCTGCAAATACACAGCAGCTTCTCAGTACCTACAGCAAGAATCTCTCTCTCACACACTCCAATCCCCACCCCCACCCCAACCCCGCTACCCCAACCTCTCACACGGGCCAAACAAGTGAGAGGCAAGGAGGACAAGCACAGTTCCAGAGAATCACAGAATGGCTTGAGTTGGAAGGGACCTTAAAGACCATCCAGCTCCGAGTTGCAAAGTTGCAACTCACCAGATCAAACTGTCCAGGGCCTCATTCAACCCAGCCTTGAATAGAAACCAGGGATGAGACATCCCTACCTCCTGTTTATCCACCGCACCTCTCAGGTGGGCTGCCTGCACACTTTCTGAAGGTGCACTCTGGTTCCCACTCTCTCTGTCACTGATAAGATGTGCAAGGTG
>NW_011267350.1:0-471 GCF_000146605.3 Meleagris gallopavo
GTAAAGAAGTCTGGCTGTAAATGAGAATCAGGCCCAGTGTGTCCAAATGGAAAAAAAAGACAAAAACAGCTACCAACACCAAATACTTCTGAGGTTTAATCACTTTTAGTGTAAGTCTACTCCATGCAAGAACAATAACAGCATGTTTCCAGCCATCCAATGCTGTATTGTTTCTCCAATTGTCCCCTTTAATTAGCCTTTCTGTCCCCTGGTGTTCGTGGTTTATTACTTGAGTTGTAAACAGGACATTATTCAAGACTGTTTCAGGCTAATTACACTACAAATATTCAGGGTCTGGCTGTTAAGTGGTCATAAATGACTCCTTGTAACTACTGGATTGTTAGCAAAAATAATGAAATACAATCGTTGCATGTAAACAATGAGTGGGATAATAATTTATAATGATGATTATTTAATTGAAAAGTTTAGGGTTCCCAAGGTTGCTTTGGGGGACATTCTCTGGATTTCTGA
>NW_011267352.1:0-473 GCF_000146605.3 Meleagris gallopavo
AGACACCCTGCTGCTGATACACATCCTTAGTAAGTGACTAACAGTTTGGTTTGAGCTTTGTTAGTTTCTCTAAGGTTACATCTTCGCACACATAGGACCCCTTAGACACAACCTCTTGGATGCGTCTGGGACTCGGCGCGGATCCAGCTGTGCTGAGGATCCTTTCCGCTGCGGTTTGAGGAGCTCAGACAGCAAGGGGGTCCGATCTGAACCTCGTGACACAGCGGGAGGGCCTCCTGTATGCGTGTGTTTAACCCTGCCCTCTGCGTGGAAAATAACCAAGCGTATCCAGCCATCTCCAGCCTCGCTAGCTCACCGTTCTGTCGCTACAGAATATCTACATTACATCAGGACATTCCTGCTTCTCTCTTAGGAGCGTATATTGTAGCTGTACCCATCTGTTATAAACTGGCAGAGCCTGCACAATGGCAGCTAGGGACACCAGCTGATTACAAGAGTCATGGATGAACTCC
>NW_011267353.1:0-358 GCF_000146605.3 Meleagris gallopavo
AAATGAAGGTTCTATAGAAGCAGTGAGGCTTCCAATACTATTATTGGTAAAGGAAAAAAAAAAAGAAAAAAAAAAACAACCTAAAAAAGCATATTCATGGAGAATGCAAGCCCATGATTAACCCATTGTATTTCAGTAGTGATGTTCTAGGAAAAATAAGGCATACGAAACTTCATAAAATGGAGGGAATGATCACTGAGCCAGTGGAACGGTGTGAAGCTGCTGCTTGCCCACTGTAGAACATTTTTTCAGAAAATAACCTCTCTTAAATCTTTGTTACTGAATGATAATGGTTTTGAGTGGAGTATCGTGGCAGTGTTAGATGGACTTATTGCTCTGCTGCTGAGGTAGAGACTAC
>NW_011267354.1:0-490 GCF_000146605.3 Meleagris gallopavo
TGTAATTGTATACATGTAATACTTTGAAAGGTTGATCAAGTTATTTGATTTGAGAAACCTGCATATAGAAGTTGCACATCTATTTAGTGTAACTGGGGCAGGAAAAAACTGCCCATTCATGTCAAAAAAAAACCACACTTCAGAGGTTATCTTTTTCCATCACTGTGAGTTTTCAGACTCTTCTGACCTATTTTTAAGGAGATCTCAAATGGGTTTTATAACCATCTTAGGCTTTGTGGTTTACAATTGAAAAATGTGTTTAGGTTCGAATTGTCAGAAGGAAAATACTGAACAGGTAGGAAAGCTGGATGAATTGTGACCTGAAAATGAGTTCACTGACAACTGGGACATCTGAAAATGTCTTTAAAAGTGTTAGTACTTAACATGAGGATCATGACAGAATCTGCCTGTAATAAGTGAAATGACTTCAGATATGCTTCTCAAGAATAGAAATGTTTATAGTGTTAGTTGAAAAGTAATTTTTTTTCTT
>NW_011267355.1:0-483 GCF_000146605.3 Meleagris gallopavo
CAAAACACACACACACACATAACAAAAAAAAAACAACAAAAAAACCACACAACCAAAAAGCATACCAGTCAATATGGAACAATAGGTTTCTGTAGTATGCCTGTTGGAGAGCTTGCTGCAAGATGCCTTTTAGTTACTGTGTTTTAGTGCAGCGTATTTAAGATAAAGGGAAAACCTCATGCTCAGTGGCATATTGCATTACAGTGTGTTTGTTTTTTATTTCATTTTCCTACTGGAGAGAGGAGGAAGTGAGGATACTGGGGATTGTAGTATTGTATTTTTTTGTAAAGGCCACTCATGAGTTTGTCTTGAGGCACTATTGACATTGTGTTGACACTAGAAGGATTGACAAACTTTGCTGAGGTGCTGCTGGGACAAGGGCACAGCAAGCCCTGCGCTGGGGAGTGCAGCTGAGTGGGCAGCTGTGGGAGTAGCATGCTATCTTTGCTGTTCAGTTTGTATTTGCATACATGGTGCAGAGGA
>NW_011267356.1:0-385 GCF_000146605.3 Meleagris gallopavo
AGCGGCCCCATCCCTCCCCTCCACAACCGAGCCGTCCTGCAAAGTCAGCGTTGCAGTGGGGTGGGACGTTGTCTGGCTCCTCTACTTATTGTGGATGGGAATTTTAGGAGTAGTGTTGTTTCTGCTACTCATTGTTTTTTATGATACATTATTAAAAGCTTTGTGTTCCCTTTGCTGGGTTCCTCTGTCTGCAGTCATTTGTGCTGTGTCAAAGCTCCCCAGCCTCCCCACGCCCACCTCCGTGGCAGGATGGGGCACCACAGATGGCCCATGGTGTCCCTCAGCTGCCACCTCCAGCCCCCAGACTTCCTCTGTGCCTGCAGTTCTTTGTGCAGCGGGATGCAGAGGGCGTTTCACAGCTCGCCTGCGCTGCCCAGGGCCGTGA
>NW_011267357.1:0-559 GCF_000146605.3 Meleagris gallopavo
AGAGAAAAGGGAAGGTACTTGTCAGAAAAGTGCTCTTTCTGGGAGAGAGTAGCATAGTTGGTTGGAAAATGCCACCCATTTGTGAGAAAGCTGCTTTGTTTCCGGGAGAAAATAGCATTCTTTGGGGAGAAGATGTCCTCTTTTGGATGGAAAAGTAGTACTTGTGGGAGAAGCTGTCCAAAGTTTGGGCCCAAGGTAGCATTACTGGGAGGTAATGTCATTGTATTGGAGAAGGGAGGTATTTCTGGGAGAGAATGTCTTCTTTTTGGAAGCCAACGGTGTACTTTGGGGGGAAGAAGTGGCTGTTTTGGGAGAAAGTGTCCTAGTTTGGGAGAAACTGTCATAGTGCGGAGTGTAATGTAGTTGATTAGGGGGAATTGGGAGGTATTCCTAAGAGAACTGTCATTTCTGGGAGAAAAGGTCTTATGTGGGGGGAAAGGTGAGGAATGTGTGAGAAAGCTGGTGTTTCTGGGAGTAAATGCCATCTTTGGGGCTAGCAATGGTCTTTCTGGTGGGATGTGCCACATCTTTGTGAGGCAATCGGTGTTTGTGTAGGGCC
>NW_011267358.1:0-443 GCF_000146605.3 Meleagris gallopavo
GAGCAAGGCTACGCTGAACAGCTGTTACAGCCCCATCTCTTTTGTTGCAAAAGGAAGCAGTTACAGAAGCTCCTCTGATACAGTCATGCTTCAGTTGACTTTAAAAAGTGACACGGCTTACCAATATCGTATTTAGTAAGTTCTGCCTGCATTGGTGCTCGTGTACTGACATTGCCCATCTCCTCTGTGCCAAGGAAAGAACTCTCTCGAGAAGCTCCCTTCCCAAAGAGGCTTTCAAACAATGTCAGTAAACCCCTTGTGTTGGCAAAAGATTCCACAGTCTTTCTCAAGAAATCCTCCTTGCCATGGCTTAAGCTCAGCAGCATATGACCTGGAAACAAAAATGGGATTTCACATAAAAACACTGCACTTCACGAAGGACAGCCCCAACAGAGGGCTGCTCTTGCTCCTTCGGGTTGGAAGCGAGCCACTTAACTCTTCAA
>NW_011267359.1:0-502 GCF_000146605.3 Meleagris gallopavo
GCTTATCACAATGCTGAATCCAGCTTATCCAACTACTGACTGGCAGAGCTGAAGGTAACTGAACAATTTTTGGTAAATTGAAGTGACTAATAAATTCCTTAAAATTAAGTTATTTTTTATTGAAATATAGGTTTGCCAGGCTATTTCAGCTAACCTCATCATCACAACATCAGATCTAACTTTCCGAAACTGATCTGCATTCACATCAACCCTGTGTATTTCACCCATTCCAGTTATAAGACTATCTAAGAAGTTTCTCTAGAAGTAGCTAGACACTGATTGGAGGTTACCTTTTGTCCTGAAATGTCCCTGTGTTCTCTCCTACCCTCAGCAACACAATTACAGCTCTGGGCGCCTGCCCACACTATTTTCTTTCATCTAGGAAAAAAAAAAAAACCACGACAAAAACCTGTTACCAACAACCCTTTTAAGAGACTTGCACCCTTTGGAGAAATGTGTCAGTAAATTGTGCTTTGGATACTCCATATCTCACTTAGAGTTT
>NW_011267360.1:0-390 GCF_000146605.3 Meleagris gallopavo
AAAAATCCAAGTAAAATATTGTGATTGTCTCAGGTTTTGAAGGAATTTCTGATCAAAATCAAGCAGACATCCCAAAACACCACACACAGGAAGAGCACTTTTCACCAGCAATAAAATATTTCACACAAAATTTAGACAATAATTAAGACAGACTTTCTTGATCACCTTCTGCATATAATATATTGAAAATGCACCTCAATCAAGATGTATATTTTAGGTAGATAAATATCAGTGAATTTAAAAAAAAAAAAGGGAACGTTGATTCTTTTCACATTTTCCTATGTTCACATGAGCAATCAGCTCTCTGAAATGACAGTATTTCTATTTCTGCTTTGCACCAGCATCAGAGCTAAAGTACTTTAGGGTCAATTTTGGACCTATGAACAACAT
>NW_011267361.1:0-452 GCF_000146605.3 Meleagris gallopavo
ATTATAACACTAGAATTATGGTACTGGTTCTTTTGCATTCGTATTTTACCTACCATTTATGTAGATTAAAAGCTAAGCACTAGCGTGGGTTTTTGTATGTACAGACCTTGATTGTGTGGTGACTGTCCAGGAGGAGTCACAACTTCTAGGCTCTGAGTAATATCTTGGTCCTGTGACTATCAGTGGGAGATTTTGCATGGACTTGTGGAGTAGGGATTCTTTAAAAATTCAAAGTAAAAATAATTGCTGGATGCTGACTGATCTTCCAAAGCCAATGGGCGATTTCACCTTTCTGTCTCCAAATATTCAAAAAATAAAAAATTCATGAAAAAAAAAGCCAGAAAACAAAATTTCTGATTCTAAGAAAATCTGTTTCACAGAGACATTTTATGAACTTCTGCCTTCTTACTAACAAAAGTTATCAACTCCCTAAAGACAGTCCACAGTTGGAG
>NW_011267362.1:0-351 GCF_000146605.3 Meleagris gallopavo
CCTTTGTGTCCCAGCCTTCCCTGCTGTCCACAGGCCACCACAAGATCGAGTTCATCCCAGGCATGGTGGGCCCCATCCTGGAGATGACCCTTGTGCCGGAGCTGGAGCTGCGCACGTCCACCATCCCCATCTTCTTTGACATGATGCTCTGCGAGTACCAGCTGACCGCCAGCTTCAGCCGTGTGAGCACCAGCACTGGGCCGGGGAGGGAGGTGGATGTGAGGGTCTTGCCTGTCATGGGGTGACCACCCCTATCGTGTGGGGGGAGGCACTGCTTGCCCCTTCTCCCCGTGCACTCCTGGGGTGTGTGGCTGCAGCAGGGAGGGATGGGGGACAAGGGGAGAGGGGATG
>NW_011267363.1:0-416 GCF_000146605.3 Meleagris gallopavo
TGTTGGTAAGTGTCAGATAAAAGCATCATTCTACTACAAGCAACTAGCGGTAGGCATGTAATAACATTTACATTAATATTTTATTTAAATGTATCATCAATTCACATAGTCACCCAGCTCAGTAACTGGTACGAATACTGAAATAATACGCCTATAGCCTACAGAAGAACACTCTGAAATTTACCAAGAAGGTATCCAAAAAACACACTTGACATTTTTACAAATGTTAGCTGCGTTCAGTTTCCACTAATAACAACTATGAAATTGTTATGTCTTCCCTTCAGGTCTGCAATGGGGGACGCAGTGCTGCAGGCAGCAGATGTGAGCAGTGGCAGCCCAGAGGACGGGGGGGCAGGCCATGCTGTGCCTCCAGCAGCACTCACTGCCCGGCCCAGGTCAGTGCTTTGTGCTGGCAA
>NW_011267364.1:0-318 GCF_000146605.3 Meleagris gallopavo
CCCATGGAGTCTAGTCTGCCGCTTTTGAGTGTGATTATGTCATGGTTTCATGATTTTTCATTATCGGTATTCCACATCATAACATCATGCAATGCACTGGGGGTTTGACTGCTGATGCTCAAGTTCCGGGTGCCTGTCCAGCGGAGAAGAGCAGCTACGTTTCCCCAGGGGGCTTTGCGGTCAGCGAGGAGATATAACTCCCGGCAAGGTCACCTGATGCTCTCTTCTCTGCCTGCGCTGCTTCGCTTGCGCTTCTCTGCCTGCGCTGCTTCGCTTGCGCTTCTCTGCCTGCGCTGCTTCGCTTGCGCTTCTCTGCCT
>NW_011267365.1:0-515 GCF_000146605.3 Meleagris gallopavo
GCTGTGCTGCCATTCAGCGAGACCTGGACAGGCTGGAGAGCTGGGCAGTAAGAAACCGGATGAGGTTCAACACAAGCAAGTGTAGGGTCTTACACCTAGGGAGGAATAATTGCATGCACCAATACAGGCTGGGGGATGAGCTGCTGGAGAGGAGCTCTGCAGAGAGGGACCTGGGCGTCCTGGTGGACGACAGGTTGGCCATGAGCCAGCAGTGTGCCCTCGTGGCCAAAAAGGCCAATGGCATTCTGGGGTGCATTAAGAAGAGCGTGTCCAGCAGGTCGAGGGAGGTGATCCTCCCCCTCTACTCTGCCCTGGTAAGGCCTCATCTGGAGTACTGTGTCCAGTTCTGGGCTCCCCAGTACAAAAAAGACAGGGATCTCTTGGAAAGAGTCCAGCGGAGGGCCACAAAGATGGTGAAGGGCCTGGAGCATCTCCCCTATGAAGAAAGGCTAAGTAAAACTGGGTCTGTTTAGCCTTGAGAAAAGACGACTGAGAGGGGACCTGATCCAGGTTTA
>NW_011267366.1:0-463 GCF_000146605.3 Meleagris gallopavo
AGCGCAGCTCTGCGGGACTTGGGGGACTGCAGAACAAATGCCAGCCTTTAGTTGAGAGCGTTATTCAAGTCCTGGTCCAGGCTGTGCCCTTCTCACATCCCATCCACCAAGCCCAGCCGGGCTACTGCTGGGTTCTTCCTCGGAGGAGAAAGCTGTCAGCGAAGTCACTGCAGGAGCCAGGACAGAGAAAACTGGACAGAGATGTGCGCTTGGCTTTAAAGATGTGCCAGGACCTGGCAATCAGCCTGGAGAAAGCTGTTCTGGGGAAGCCAGAGACACCGCGAGTCTCCACGCAGCTCCCACAAGAGCGTGCTGTTAAACCTCATAGAATCATAGAATTGCTCAGGTTGGAAAAGACATTAAAGATCATCGAGTCCAACCACAACCTGACCATACTCCCCTAACTCTAACAACCCACCACTAAATCATGTCCCCGAGCACCACGTCCAGACGGTTTTTAGAC
>NW_011267367.1:0-447 GCF_000146605.3 Meleagris gallopavo
AGAAAGTATTCAGCGATATAAAATGAAAGGACTCCTGCCTTCTCTAAGCTCTACTGGAATCCTGAAAAGAGGTCCTCGTGAAACTGATGTGTGTAATATCACAATTAGATTTCTTCCTGCCCTTCCTGAATAAGTCCAGAATAGCAAAGAAGAATGTATAATTCTGGGAAGAGGCAGGGAATGCAAAACTTGAGGAGATCTGAGGAAATGTTAAGAGAACTGTCACTCTTGAGGTACCAAGGAGGGAAAAGAATTATAGAGGCAAGCCAGATTATAAACTGGAGGGATGTTATTGGTTGCTTTAGGTGGATGATTGAGAGACATCAAGAGGAGATATCATGTTTTGATCCTTCTTCTCCAGACACCTGGGGATCACATAAGATCCTTCCATACGAGAGGAATAATTGCTGAAAAAGATTACTTGATACATATTTCTAAGGCCATCAT
>NW_011267368.1:0-378 GCF_000146605.3 Meleagris gallopavo
TGAAATGGCTCTACTCAATTTAATTAAAACATCATCTCATATAACATAAATTACCTTATAAATAGAATTCTTTTGAAATAAAATATATGCACAGGATGTGCAATCCACTTTGGAGCAAATCATATTAGATGTTTCAATTAAGTGTCAATTCACATTTATACTTTGGGATTTATTTAGAATCATTCTACAGCACACAAGGCTTATTTTATTTTATTAACGAATCTTTGTAATAACACTCAAAACAAAGACAACTTCCTAATTTTTTGTATACTTTAATGTCTCTGTATTCTGCAAGCCTTGTTTTACAAATTATAATGCAAGTCTTTAGCTCTCTTTAGCTCATGGTTAAAACTCTCAAATACTTTTTTTTTCTTTTCC
>NW_011267369.1:0-451 GCF_000146605.3 Meleagris gallopavo
AGGTGTTGGGATTAAATTAAAATATATGTATTTCTGGTTTGGAGACCTTGATTAAGTATAGTTTTCAAAATGGACGGTGGTACGCCAGGAAGTTGAAGCTAGCAACTTAGAATATCTTTACTCTCTTGATCTAGTAACACTATCAAAGTTGCCTGAAGTAGAGCACTTTCATCGTATTTAAACTTTTATAAAAGTTTTACATAAGAATGGAGTGGATAATGTCCAGTGGTTTAAAACAAAAATACTTCTGTACTTCTGATTCACAGGGAGTTCACTTATGGGACTTACAAGACAGAGTTTTAGTGAGGAAGTATCAAGGAGTTACACAAGGATTTTACACAATTCACTCATGTTTTGGGGGTCATAATGAAGACTTCATTGTGAGTGGCAGCGAAGGTAACATCATCCCTTTTGTACAGAAAACTGGAACGCTGTATCCTTCCTATACCTT
>NW_011267370.1:0-476 GCF_000146605.3 Meleagris gallopavo
TCTGTATTTCTCAACAGCTTTACAATTCAGTGGGAGTGTTTGTCAAAAAAAAGGAAGACAGGAACCTCAGTGCATGCTCTGATCCTTTGTTTCAGTGACTGAATACAAGGGACATGCTTTTTTTTAGACTTTAAAACAGGTAGATTTTAAACAGATCAAGCTAAATGCTGTTCAGTGCTTCCAATGTGGCAGCTGCTTCTCACTTGTGGTGAGTTTAATCTACATAAAGCGGTTTAAAAAAATCTTCAAATCGTGCTATAACAATGTTGTCCATTGCTTTATCCTTCTGCACTGGTTTATCTATGTGTAGCATGAAGTCAAGGAAGACTGTCTTGAAGTAAAATGCCAACTCTAAAAAACTGAAACATTGCTAGCAGCAGTTGGATTGAAAGTCTGGCCTGCAGCGCTGCTGAAGCTTCCTACATTTTAACATACGTTTAAGCACAGAAAAATAACACAAAGAAGTTCAGTATTTT
>NW_011267371.1:0-446 GCF_000146605.3 Meleagris gallopavo
CAGGCGTGTGTATACACACAGCATGGCCAGACAAGCCAGCAATCACTTCTGTTATTTTGTATCATACTTACTATGTGTTGTTCTCTGAGACACAGGACAAGCTGTGATACTCACTGTATGGGTACCAGATACACAAATCAACCAATTTGCTAGCACAGAACTGAATATGAATGCAGTCCTATTGTGGGAAAGGAGACGGAGATTGTTGTTTGCATTGTAAGTAGCTGGAAGGTGTTCAAATGCTCTTGTAATGAATACAGTGAGACATAACTGGATAGATACAGAGGTGGTTCCAGAGATTTATTCCTGAGAACATAATTCCTTTCGTATACATCTGTATTCTGTGACACACTTAACAACGACAACAAAAAAGACTTGTACATCTCCACTGTTATTTTAGGGGTTTACGTAGGACACTGTAAAATGCTTTAGTAGAGATCTTTTTG
>NW_011267373.1:0-466 GCF_000146605.3 Meleagris gallopavo
TCTTTGAGATATGGATTTCAGAAAATATTCAGGCTGATTTGAAGGATAAAGTGGTTCTCATAATAAATGCAACATGGAGAGTCTGTACAGGCTTCTTTCTCTTTTAATGAGTTGCCAGAATGTTCTCTCAAACTAAGATAGGACCCAGCAGGGTCTGGTTATCAGTTACCATCTCCAACTTACTGCAAGGATAGAATGTTTTGCTTTTATTTGTTTGGATGTTGTTTTGTTGTTGTTGTTGTTGTTTTGTTTTGTTTTGTTTTTGTTTGTTTTCTTTTTTAATTGTTATTTTTAAATAAAGTATCTGTTAGAACAACACTGTTAATTCACCTTTGGGGAGATTCAGGTTGGACGTTAGGAAATACTGTTTTCTAAGAGTGGCCAGGTGCTGGAATGGGCTGCTCAGGGGGGTGGTGGAATCACTGACCCTGCAGGTGTTCAGCATTTAGACACTGCATTGAGAAAC
>NW_011267374.1:0-519 GCF_000146605.3 Meleagris gallopavo
GGAGGAACTGGCTGGAGGGCCGTGCCCAACGGGTAGTGGTTAATGGAGTTAATCCAGCTGGAGACCCGTTACAAGTGGTGTCCCCCAGGCGTCAGTACTTGGGCTGACCTTGTTTAATATCTTTGTTGATGACCTAGAGGAGGGGACTGTGTGTGCCCTCAGTACGTTTGCAGATGACACCGAGCGGGGAGGTGGTGTGGATGTGCCTGAGGATAGGGAGGCCCCCTTATTCAGAGGGATCCGGATAAGCTGCATTTCTGGGCTGAGGTGAATGGGATGAGCTTCAACAGGGCCAAGTGCCGGGTCCTGCACTTTGGCCACAACAACCCCAGGCAATGCTACAGGCTTGGGGCTGAGCGGCTGGATGATTGTGAAGAGGAAAGGGGCCTGGGGATGGTGGTTGATGCTCGGCTGAACAGGAGCCAGCAGTGTGCTCAGGTGGCCAATAGGGTGGATGGTTGGACTGGCTGATCTTGTGGGTCTTGTCCAACCTTGGTGATTCTATGATTCTATGATATT
>NW_011267375.1:0-475 GCF_000146605.3 Meleagris gallopavo
TTCAGAAACATCTCTTTGAAATGCATATTCTTATATGAAAGCTATGTGAGCAAAGAGATGAGTGACTTTTTAAGAGTTACTTTATGCGGAAAGGTGGGTAATTTCTTTCTCTGAAATGCTTTTTCTCTTAATTTTGAATGATGTCACCTCTCAATTTGATGAGAACTATTTGGGGGTTTGATTTGCTCATTCTCAATTCATTAGAACTATAAAAACATTACATGTAAAAAACAGAAGAGCCTTGAGGCACATTTATTCTTCAAGTACCTGTGAAGTCCTGAATCAAGGAATCTGCTTTTTTTCTACAGCAGCAGATAATAAACTGGTGCATAAAAACACAGGAACAAAAATGAAGTCTTAGTAGAAAAAAAAATGTATAATTTATTTCTGAAGAAAAAAAAAGAAAAAATAGCCTGTTGAGAATTTCCTCAATTGTGTGATATTATAGACTGAACTCTATCCTTGTATTACATTT
>NW_011267376.1:0-512 GCF_000146605.3 Meleagris gallopavo
ATAAAAGGTTTTGAAGGATATTAAGCACGTGGCTTTTACTGCTAATAGCAGAAGCAGCAACATCAGTTCATTCCACATTCATAGTCAGAAAGTCTCACACTCCTGGAGCAGACAACATCTGCAGCAAGCTATCCAGTTCTGTCTAGATTATTACCAAAAGTTTTATTTTTCCTCTTATTAAAGCTATAATGTCTCAAGAGCACTTGGGAAGTGTAGAAAAATGTTAATGATAATCTCGAGGACATTATCAGTTTAGATTTTACAGCTTCACTACCTACTCAGTTAAATTCAGTTTGTGAAAAGCAAACGTTTGCAGCACAAAAATACTTAAGATTTGTTTGCAGTTTTCAGAGTTTTAAAAAGCCCTTAAAAAGCTGAACTGCGGCACATTTTGCAGAGGGAATGAAGTTCAAAAACAGGGATACAAAAAAAGTTTAAATTAGGCCGTTACCTTGCTTTCCCTGCAAGTAAACAAAAATAAAAGTCCCCATGAACAAGCATCCAGGACAAAA
>NW_011267377.1:0-471 GCF_000146605.3 Meleagris gallopavo
CCATCCAACATCAAAAGCCCGTCAGCAAAAGCCTACAGCACCCGGTATTCCCAGGAGGTCTCCCATCCAAGTACTAACCAGGCCCGACCCTGCTTAGCTTCCGAGATCGGACGAGATCGGGCGTTGCCAGGGTGGGATGGCCGTAGACGCTGCGTGCTCCTGCTCCGGCCCTCTTCCCGCCTGCACACCACTGACACCACCCGCCACACAACGGGAAAAGTGCCGCCTCAGCCACCAACAAAAGGCGCAAGCCAACGGAATCCACGACTCCCCGCACCTCACCATCCAACGCTACATCCCGGATCCACCCTGACTACGGCTTACGACATCCCACAACACCCACCCCGAGCCCAAGCCAGCGTGACACCACGGCATTAGCAACCCTGCAGCGGCCCTCTTCACGGCACCGCACGCGCCCGCACACACACACACACACACACACACGCACACACGCACACGCACACAACACAC
>NW_011267378.1:0-498 GCF_000146605.3 Meleagris gallopavo
ACCAATGTGTGATCTGCTGAATACAGGTCAAAATCCATCAAAGTTATAGGATTAAAAAAATTAACAAAAAAAAAAAAAGTAAACTGCCATGGTTTAACAGGATAAGTATCACAGAAATGATCATAAGAATTAAAAATATAAACTGAAAGTGTATTGGTTTTTAAGTGTTCACTGATGAGGCACATAAGGTCCAAAGCACTAAATTCAGAAATTTTTAAAACATCCAGAACTTATACATTGCTCTTCTGATTTCACTATTTCTCACTCCATGAAAACTTAGTCAATCTGAACTAAAACTTCTTTTCTCACAATGTTTTCAAAGGGATGTAATTCTGAGCTTGGGAAAATGTTTCTGAATTATCACCTAGCCTCATACTTAACCCCCTGTATGCTCCCCCACCCTGCTCAGCTCAAAGCTTCTTTTTGCTAAGATAAAGCAAAACTAAACTCCCAAACATGATCTAAGACATCACGCACTGATACAGCATCAGGCTGTGG
>NW_011267380.1:0-495 GCF_000146605.3 Meleagris gallopavo
CACGTATCAGTTCGGCCTCTCGCTGCAGCACTTCTTCCTGACGCTGTGCGAGTTAGGAGCAGCTCTCCCCCTTGCACCCGGAGTCGCAGCCCTGATTAAACACACCTGCTTTTATAACTGCTTTGTGGTCACAGAGTCTGATTCCACACATCAGCGTGCGCCGCTCCTCGGGGCAGTGTGTGCCAGGGCCCTCCTCGGGAAACATTTCTTCCTCCTATGGAAACCACCGGGCGCCCGGGCCGGCACTCTCGAAATAAACACGCGGTGCTGACAGACTCATTGCGGGCCGGGCGACGAATCCGCTGGTGGGACAGCGGTGCCGGTGCCCAGCGGGCCCATCTGTGTGCGTGGGGGGAGAGAGAGGCAGCGGGCCTTTGGGGCCGGGTCGGGGGGCTGGTGGGGGCTGCAGACTGTCACTGAGACACGAGATGTCTCTGCAGAGCTGGAAGGTCAGGAGACTCAACAGATACGAAGGGCTCCCATCGTGCTCCTGAG
>NW_011267381.1:0-458 GCF_000146605.3 Meleagris gallopavo
CGCATCCGTGGAATGGTGCTGGACATGGGGGAAACGGAAAGCCTCCGCAGGTAAGAAGCTCTTGTGAGCTGTGGTGTGGGTACTGCCTCTAAACAGGGCTGCATGCAGGGCTGTGTGTGATGGAGGAGTGAGGAAAGGACACTGCAGATCTGTGCTGACTGCAGAAGTGGCACAAGGCTGTAGCAGCAGAAAGGCCAATTGGAGAAAGTAGGAAGCCCAGAAGTTTGTGGCTGACTGTGCTGAAGTCTCCCTCCAAGGAGATGCTCTTCATGTCTTTCTTGTTTTCTTTCTGTCAGAAGCTGATGCCAGCGGCCTTCCTCTGAAGCGCAGCCATGCGGAAAGGCAGAGGAGGAGCGCTGAGTGTGACATGGCACCCAAGAGAGGTACAGACACACAACAGGCATCGGGCTTTGGTGCATTGTCTTTCTGGTTAGGCTTTCTGTCTGTCCCTTCCTGGG
>NW_011267382.1:0-465 GCF_000146605.3 Meleagris gallopavo
CTAGCAGCCCAGGTGAGGGCCATGAGGAACTGAAATGCTCTGTGGGTTGTTAGAGGTGCTCAAGGCCAGGCTGGATGGGGCCCTGGGCAGCCTGGTCTGGCGGGGGCAACCAGCCCACAGCAGGGATTGGAAATGGGTGGCTTTAAAGTTCCTTCCAACCCAGGCCATTCTATGACTCTATGCTTCCTTGCTAGGTGAAGGGATTTTTGCTATCAATTCTATCATTGTTTTCATTTTTTATTATGCATCTTAAAATATACATTTATAGAAAAAGACGTAGTTCAGAAAATTCTGTGCCTTTTATGATTCATTCATTTTTCTGCCATCCAAAATTTTGCAGACACTTGTGTGTAGCACAGTACAGCCTCATTAGCCACAGCTGGAAGGAGGGAAACCCCTTTTCGTGGGGGTCCAGGCACAGGACCAACCCGGCAGGAATGCAGGTGTACATGCTCAGTGTCTAAA
>NW_011267384.1:0-665 GCF_000146605.3 Meleagris gallopavo
AGCGTCTTCAGATGCAAAATAGTTTTAGATGTAAAATCTTTATAGTAAGGAAGTCCATAGTTGGTAAGAAAGGTTAGAACGTTGTAATTCATATTTCTACTGATAGTGACTAAGTTCTAAATTCTTTACACTTCTACATTTTCCTACTGATATATGATCTTTTAAATACTTCCTATGAAATAAAATTGTTTGGAATTTGAAAAGCAGCACTTGTTCTTATTTTCTTTTCATTGCATGAGGAAATCCAGAATTGTGTGTAATCATCTTGACATTTTATTTCAGTTTATTAGCTTCTGATGATGAATGGAACTATGCAGTGGGTGTGAGTTGGAAAGAAAAGGAGTTGAGCAATCCTAGTCTTTATCTGGGTGTCACTGAATAGCTGTATTATTTTAACTGGGACAGAAAAAGTCCTCAGTGGCCATCTTTCCCTGAATCTAAATACATGCGATATTTATGGTACATTTCATATATATGAAGCAAATAATATTTTTTAAAATCATTATTCCTTTCTAAATTCAAATTCATATCAGTTTTCATTTGGTGGTAAAAACAATGCAAGGGATACAAACTAATTTGATCTTCAGCAGCATAACTTTGCACTCTCCCTTCACCACAAATTTAAGTTCTCTTTTAATTCTTCAGAATCATTTGATTAATCTTAG
>NW_011267386.1:0-501 GCF_000146605.3 Meleagris gallopavo
TTAGAATGAGCCAGTGAATGCTGCAGGATCATGATTAAACTTTTAAATGTCACATCTACTAAGCAGTAGTATCAGTCAGTCATTGAGTGTTATATGAACTTAGTTCACATCAGTGAATGAATTATACAACTCTTTTCACGTAATTTGCTTCAATAGGATATGCATATCTCACAGCTACAGTCAATCACTGTGTTGCTCATCTAAAGAGTGTGAGAAATAAACAGTCTTTATTCAGCTTCACTTTAGGAAAAAAAAAAAACATAAATTTATACACCAAGCAGCACAGGGTATTATCTTCATACACATCAGCTCCTTGGGATTTCAGGTCTATAAAAATCAATAGCAATGATGCCAGACTGAGTCCTGACCTATCTACACCGCAGCAACTGTCTTACAAACTCTATACAAGGTCAAGAAATGATGAGCTGCTAATTATGAGGCAAAGACAAGTGATACAAACATATGCTTTTATCTCCTGACTTCTCTCATGGTGTTTTTTTT
>NW_011267387.1:0-472 GCF_000146605.3 Meleagris gallopavo
AGCACTGGAACAGGCTGCCCAGGGAGGTTGTGGAGTCTCCTCTGGAGATATTCAAGTCTCGCCTGGACGCCTACCTGTGCGACCTGGTGTAGGGAACCTGCTTTGGCAGGGGGGTTGGTCTCGATGATCTCTAGAGGTCCCTTCCAACCCCTACAATTCTGTGATTCTGTGAATCTCATGTTCTTCTCAGGTCTCTGCTTCTGTGAATTAAAAAAATAATAATAATTCTGCTGATTCAACTACAATACTGTTTGGGTTTCTTCGCTTGTTTGTTTTCATTTTCAAAGAAAGACATATATATGAAATACCATTTATACAAGGCACAGCGAATTGGCATTTCTGAATTAATTTTGGATATGAGTTTTTTGTTTCTCATAAATTCAAAAATTTTTTATGGGGGAAATAATTCTGGCTAGTTTTAGTCATAATGTGTAACAGATAACCTAATATGCATTTGTTAATAGGCCAAGTT
>NW_011267389.1:0-467 GCF_000146605.3 Meleagris gallopavo
TCAAACCTCATTAACTCCCCCCAAGGTGACCCACTCCCTCCTGCAGCAGGGCCAGGAACAGAGCTGCCCAGGGATGATACCCAGGGACAGGGGGACCCTGCACGCACCCGGGGCACCCCAAGCTCACAGCTGGTTGCATGGCACTACATGATGGCACGATGGCAGCATGGGGCACAGGACCAAGCTGCTGTGCCTCCAGCACACCATGCCCCATGGTGTGCCCTCAGCCTTCTCCCCAGGTCCCTGCTGTTCCTGCTCAACACTCAGGCTGGCGCTCTGCCTTTGTACACAGCCACCGCGCACCAGACCCACTGTCTGCTCTTCAAAACCCTTCCCCTGCTGAATTCATCTATAATAGATATTGGAGCTGAGCCCCCAGGGGCTGGGGGTGGAAGTGATATTATCTGCATCTGTCTTCATTCCCCTCTCTCTCCCCGCCCTTCCCAGCAGGCTGAAAAGCCGGGAGA
>NW_011267390.1:0-511 GCF_000146605.3 Meleagris gallopavo
CATGGCATCTTCTATGGATGTGCTAGAATAAGACCTATGCAAGAACAGTTAAAAAAAGACAGAAAATATTTTATTTCAAAATTCATTTAAACAATTACAGTCAATAGTATCTAAAAATACACAGACCAGAACTTGAGTTCATGGTGGAAATCCCTTGCCCTGCTGACTAACAGTTCCTCTTACAACAAGGGGGATTTATTTGTCAACAGGGGGAAGAAACCATGCATGTGGGGAAATGGACCTGTCACACTTAGAGGGCTAATTCTTTCTAAGGCCTACTACAGCACAGTTTTTGGCTCTTCTTGTGAAACTTCAACTGCCACAACAATAACTGTAGTGACTATTTTGAATAAAGCTGGGTTAAAAAATCTCATTACAGTTAAAAAAAAATATCTCATTACAGTTTCTGTTGCTTTCCCAACTGCAAGGATTGTATTTATACTGGTGTAGCCTCAACTGAACTCTTGTATGCAATATTTAGTCATTTATAGTACTTTAGCTACCCGAATAT
>NW_011267391.1:0-457 GCF_000146605.3 Meleagris gallopavo
AATTTGTTAATTATTATAAAAGTCAGGATAGAGGAGGCTTCATAATTAAAATCTCAACCTTTAGAATGGAACTAAATTTCTGGAAGAATTTAGGAAAAAAAGTAGGTTCAGCCATTTGACTGTGAAGAAAGTGGGAAGTTATAAAGGAGTACAATTATCCAATTCAATAAAAGTGGGTGGTGAGAATGCCTTTTTATTAATGCTTCTACAAGTGAAAGTGTTGATGCTTGAAAGCTGAAATTTGGCATGGAACTGCTCCTAAGCCCTATAATAAAGGAACAAAATGACTGATTTATGGGCACTTGAAATTTGCTTCCCATCGTAGCTCATTAATGGCTAAATTGTTCTTAGCCCTTGCACAGCAATGTTCCAATGTTGCTCTGGCCATCCTTCTACACAACCCCTCCAAACTGCCAGCACCACTCAAGGCTGTGCAACCCCTGGCAGTCAATTTCTT
>NW_011267392.1:0-489 GCF_000146605.3 Meleagris gallopavo
CAGACGCACGTGTATCAAGATAACAAGATACGTAACGATACGTGCATGTACTCCTAAAAGCGTGGATGTCAAAGGGGCAGCCTGTTCTTTCTAGGTGATGCTTCTGTTGCACTGCGTGGATGTAGAAATCAAGCAGGCACACACAGCAAAGACTGCTTTGGTTGGAGGAGCTCCTCAGCAGCAGAAAGTGGTGGCTACATCTTCCCCAGCCTTTGTGCCGAAAGCTCAGGTGGCTCCCGGAGCGTGCTTCAGGCACGCTGAAGCCTAGCTTACAGACATCGCTGCGCAGGCCGTGGACGAGATGAGCACAGGGGTGTTCAACCAGCTGAATTGTTCTGCAACGGCTGTGTTTCCTTGCCCGGTACGTGACTTGTAACACCGAGGAAAGGAAGCACCTGGGCACAAGTGGCCACAGCAGTTCAAATGGCACAAACGCAGACAGGGTGTGCAGGTCACTTGTTCTCTCACCGTCCCGGTTAAGGACAGGAG
>NW_011267393.1:0-494 GCF_000146605.3 Meleagris gallopavo
GGAAGATTAGTGCAAGCAAGAGCTGAAACTTTTAATGCTGTAACTCAAAAACCAGAAATTTTAAAAAAGAAAAAACACTAGAAAAAATACATGGTTTTCACTAGAATCATGGCAAAGCAGTAGTAATGCTGATGTAATTTGGGAAAACTGCTGGTGAAAATATTGCTGCTTGATTACACTAATTCTGAAGGTGTCTCCAAGCAGTCACAGGAACACCTTCCATTGCACTTTCCCCCAGCATTTACCTGTGCCGTGCACATTCCTCCCACTGCAGCTGGAGGTGGAGCTGGTACAGAAGGAGGAGAAGCTGCTGGAGACAGACATAATCTACGAACACGTTGCCCAGCTCACGGACAAGATCCGTGCCACAGCAGAGAACGGGAAGCAGGGCACTCTGCTGCTAGCAACAAGGTAAGGAGGGCACACTCTGCTCACTGGCCCATAGGAAACAAAATTCTATCTGGGCAGCAGGTGAGATGACTTGCTTGCAAATT
>NW_011267394.1:0-457 GCF_000146605.3 Meleagris gallopavo
CGTACTGTGTCCAGTTCTGGGCTCCCCAGTACAAAAAAGACAGGGATCTCTTGGAAAGAGTCCAGCGGAGGGCCACAGAGATGGTGAAGGGCCTGGAGCATCTCCCCTATGAAGAAAGGCTAAGTGAACTGGGTCTGTTTAGCCTTGAGAAAAGACGACTGAGAGGGGACCTGATCCAGGTTTATAAATATCTGAGGTGTGGCGGCCATAGCAGTGAGGCCAGTCTCTTTTCAGTGGTACGTGGAGACAGGACGAGGGGGAAACAGACATAAGCTGCAGCACAGGAAGTTTCGCACGAATGTGCGTAAGAACTTCTTTACGGTGAGGGTGACGGAGCACTGGAACAGGCTGCCCAGGGAGGTTGTGGAGTCTCCTTCTCTGGAGATATTCAAGTCTCGCCTGGACGCCTACCTGTGCGACCTGGTGTAGGGAACCTGCTTTGGCAGGGGGGTTGGTC
>NW_011267395.1:0-387 GCF_000146605.3 Meleagris gallopavo
CTTTGGCGTGCGCTACCACAGCAGGCTTGTTCCTATTAGTAGCTACAGAAGGGCTGCTGGGATGGTTTCTGCATGTTTTCTGGAGGACCCAAACGTGGAATTTTTTCCCTTGTCTATTTGGGAAATACTGTAATGTGTTTATACCACTGCCTCTTTCCTGGACTATAGATTGAGAACTGTCTCAGAGCTTTTGATGTACTTTTTTTTTAACACCTGATGTTTTCAAAGCATGAGGTAGACAAAATTCATATTTGCATATACCTTTAGGCTTTATTCTGTTATGTAGACTTGTTTGGGTTTTTTTGTTGGTCTTTTATTTTGTGTGTTTTTTTGTTTTGTTATTTTTGTCTAGTAAAATTTAAATTTAACTGTCACTTAAGTCCAGGG
>NW_011267396.1:0-451 GCF_000146605.3 Meleagris gallopavo
GAACAGGCAATTCACAAGCCTCCAGGTTCTAGAGAAAGGCTGAGAAATGCAAGCCCAGTAAACTTTAAAGCACCTCCTCAACTCTGAAATCAAGTACTGTGGAAACAACTTTTTTTTTTCTTTTTAAAAGATTTCTTATTTTCTTCTTCCTTTTCTTAAAGGAAAAAATATCTCATGGTTTTCATCTATTCCCATGTCCTGAAGGGCCCAATTGAGTTACATGAAGTCTCAGATAATTCCATGGGTACCACCTGTGGCCCACGTTGGCCAGATTTCAGCTCCCAGTGAAACTACATGAAGATGAGAATGGCATTGCCCCAGTACTTCCACAGCCACACACTGTTCTGCTCATACACACCAGTGCAGGGCCACAAATATCTGTGAAGGATCTGGAACACATCTGATGGGGAACAGCCGAGGGAACTGCGATGGTCTGGAGAAGAGAAGGCTC